>NC_071110.1:33890000-34190000 GCF_024256425.1 Clarias gariepinus | reverse complement strand
ATTTTTTCAACAAAGGGGCGGATCTTAAAGACTATAAAAGGTGAGTTACCAAATTTTCAGCATTCTAGAGTCAAGACAGCCATGAGAAGCATCAGTAAGAGTAATGTTCCTTTTTCTTTTAAATAAACTGGGGTGTTGAAAGCAAGTCTGTGCCTGATGAAGGTTGAATAAAACCGAAACGTAGCGCTAAAAGACTTGCTAAATAAAGAGCTCATAGTGTAACCAAGGGGAGGGATGTATTTCGGAGCTAAAAGGGGAGATTGGAGGGGTCTGGGACTGATAATGTCGTGGTAGGCCCGTGCATAACGTTGGTTCTGGGCCTGCATGGACCCGAGTCTCCCTACCCTATCCCCAAAACCTAAACCTAACCCCACTGTTCCCTGCCTTGGACCCTGTCCCGGGACCGTTACCCTATTTGTCATTACCCTATTCCCTTTTCCCCAACCTTAACCTAACTCGGGACCCGTGCAGAACCCTGAAGCCACGGCTCTTTCCCCAAACCCTATCCAGCCAGTGCCACCCGACGGAGTTGGACTTCGGACCATCTCTTCATCTCCCATTAGCCTGAAAAACAGAAAAGAGACATTAAACAAAATACCACAAACAAATTAAATAAAATACATCCAAGAAAGGGTAAAGTAAACACTTACCTGCTCACCATAATTACCATAAGGGGAAAACTTCCCATCAAAACAATAATCACAAAAACAAAAGGAAAAAATACCACAAAGAAATGAAATAAAACACTTACATCAAAGAAAGGTTAAACACTTACCTTCTTACCACAATTAACAAAAGGGGAAAACTAAGCCACAAAAAGAAGGAAAACATCATGTTGAGAGAGACAGATGCTGTGTGAGAGACAGGTACTGTATGGGAGACAGGTACTGTGTGAGAGACAGGACTGTGTGAGAGACAGTTGCTGGGTGAGAGACAGCTACCGAGAAAGGTACTGTGTGAGAGACAGGACTGTGTGAGAGACAGTTGCTGTGTGAGAGACAGCTACCTAAAGAGAGACAAGTGCTGTGTGAGAGACAGCGGCTAAATTCCCATCAAAACAATAATCATAAAACCTGGGAAAATACTACAAAGAACAGGAAATAAATTATTTACACATCAGAACCACAATTACCAAAAGGGGAAACTCCCATCAAAACAATAATCATAAAACCGGACAAGATTAAGAGGAAAAACAACTTAAGAAACCTGCAAAAAAAGTAAAAATTAACCACAAAAAAGGAGAAAGAAATAAAATTAATACTTACCTGTTGTATTTACCTGCCTGGGGGAGCAGAAGTCCTGAAAGAAAGGAAAAAAGACAAAAAATAAAGAAATGTCATAAATCATTTTCAGAAAAATTAAAAATTAAATAAATACTTACCTGGTGCACTTTTCTGAAGCTAAATAAATAAGAGGAAAATAATTTCAGAAAAAAGGAAAAAAGGAGAAAAGTTATTTAATTGTTCTTGGCTGTTTAAGATAATTTTTTCAACAAAGGGGCGGATCTTAAAGACTATAAAAGGTGACTTACCAAATTTTCAGCATTCTAGAGTCAAGACAGCCATGAGAAGCATCAGTAAGAGTAATGTTCCTTTTTCTTTTAAATAAACTGGGGTGTTTAAAGCAAGTCTGTGCCTGATGAAGGTTGAATAAAACCGAAACGTAGCGCTAAAAGACTTGCTAAATAAAGAGCTCATAGTGTAACCAAGGGGAGGGATGTATTTCGGAGCTAAAAGGGGAGATTGGAGGGGTCTGGGACTGATAATGTCGTGGTAGGCCCGTGCATAACGTTGGTTCTGGGCCTGCATGGACCCGAGTCTCCCTACCCTATCCCCAAAACCTAAACCTAACCCCACTGTTCCCTGCCTTGGACCCTGTCCCGGGACCGTTACCCTATTTGTCATTACCCTATTCCCTTTTCCCCAACCTTAACCTAACTCGGGACCCGTGCAGAACCCTGAAGCCACGGCTCTTTCCCCAAACCCTATCCAGCCAGTGCCACCCGACGGAGTTGGACTTCGGACCATCTCTTCATCTCCCATTAGCCTGAAAAACAGAAAAGAGACATTAAACAAAATACCACAAACAAATTAAATAAAATACATCCAAGAAAGGGTAAAGTAAACACTTACCTGCTCACCATAATTACCATAAGGGGAAAACTTCCCATCAAAACAATAATCACAAAAACAAAAGGAAAAAATACCACAAAGAAATGAAATAAAACACTTACATCAAAGAAAGGTTAAACACTTACCTTCTTACCACAATTAACAAAAGGGGAAAACTAAGCCACAAAAAGAAGGAAAACATCATGTTGAGAGAGACAGATGCTGTGTGAGAGACAGGTACTGTATGGGAGACAGGTACTGTGTGAGAGACAGGACTGTGTGAGAGACAGTTGCTGGGTGAGAGACAGCTACCGAGAAAGGTACTGTGTGAGAGACAGGACTGTGTGAGAGACAGTTGCTGTGTGAGAGACAGCTACCTAAAGAGAGACAAGTGCTGTGTGAGAGACAGCGGCTAAATTCCCATCAAAACAATAATCATAAAACCTGGGAAAATACTACAAAGAACAGGAAATAAATTATTTACACATCAGAACCACAATTACCAAAAGGGGAAACTCCCATCAAAACAATAATCATAAAACCGGACAAGATTAAAAGGAAAAACAACTTAAGAAACCTGCAAAAAAAGTAAAAATTAACCACAAAAAAGGAGAAAGAAATAAAATTAATACTTACCTGTTGTATTTACCTGCCTGGGGGAGCAGAAGTCCTGAAAGAAAGGAAAAAAGACAAAAAATAAAGAAATGTCATAAATCATTTTCAGAAAAATTAAAAATTAAATAAATACTTACCTGGTGCACTTTTCTGAAGCTAAATAAATAAGAGGAAAATAATTTCAGAAAAAAGGAAAAAAGGAGAAAAGTTATTTAATTGTTCTTGGCTGTTTAAGATAATTTTTTCAACAAAGGGGCGGATCTTAAAGACTATAAAAGGTGAGTTACCAAATTTTCAGCATTCTAGAGTCAAGACAGCCATGAGAAGCATCAGTAAGAGTAATGTTCCTTTTTCTTTTAAATAAACTGGGGTGTTGAAAGCAAGTCTGTGCCTGATGAAGGTTGAATAAAACCGAAACGTAGCGCTAAAAGACTTGCTAAATAAAGAGCTCATAGTGTAACCAAGGGGAGGGATGTATTTCGGAGCTAAAAGGGGAGATTGGAGGGGTCTGGGACTGATAATGTCGTGGTAGGCCCGTGCATAACGTTGGTTCTGGGCCTGCATGGACCCGAGTCTCCCTACCCTATCCCCAAAACCTAAACCTAACCCCACTGTTCCCTGCCTTGGACCCTGTCCCGGGACCGTTACCCTATTTGTCATTACCCTATTCCCTTTTCCCCAACCTTAACCTAACTCGGGACCCGTGCAGAACCCTGAAGCCACGGCTCTTTCCCCAAACCCTATCCAGCCAGTGCCACCCGACGGAGTTGGACTTCGGACCATCTCTTCATCTCCCATTAGCCTGAAAAACAGAAAAGAGACATTAAACAAAATACCACAAACAAATTAAATAAAATACATCCAAGAAAGGGTAAAGTAAACACTTACCTGCTCACCATAATTACCATAAGGGGAAAACTTCCCATCAAAACAATAATCACAAAAACAAAAGGAAAAAATACCACAAAGAAATGAAATAAAACACTTACATCAAAGAAAGGTTAAACACTTACCTTCTTACCACAATTAACAAAAGGGGAAAACTAAGCCACAAAAAGAAGGAAAACATCATGTTGAGAGAGACAGATGCTGTGTGAGAGACAGGTACTGTATGGGAGACAGGTACTGTGTGAGAGACAGGACTGTGTGAGAGACAGTTGCTGGGTGAGAGACAGCTACCGAGAAAGGTACTGTGTGAGAGACAGGACTGTGTGAGAGACAGTTGCTGTGTGAGAGACAGCTACCTAAAGAGAGACAAGTGCTGTGTGAGAGACAGCGGCTAAATTCCCATCAAAACAATAATCATAAAACCTGGGAAAATACTACAAAGAACAGGAAATAAATTATTTACACATCAGAACCACAATTACCAAAAGGGGAAACTCCCATCAAAACAATAATCATAAAACCGGACAAGATTAAGAGGAAAGACAACTTAAGAAACCTGCAAAAAAAGTAAAAATTAACCACAAAAAAGGAGAAAGAAATAAAATTAATACTTACCTGTTGTATTTACCTGCCTGGGGGAGCAGAAGTCCTGAAAGAAAGGAAAAAAGACAAAAAATAAAGAAATGTCATAAATCATTTTCAGAAAAATTAAAAATTAAATAAATACTTACCTGGTGCACTTTTCTGAAGCTAAATAAATAAGAGGAAAATAATTTCAGAAAAAAGGAAAAAAGGAGAAAAGTTATTTAATTGTTCTTGGCTGTTTAAGATAATTTTTTCAACAAAGGGGCGGATCTTAAAGACTATAAAAGGTGACTTACCAAATTTTCAGCATTCTAGAGTCAAGACAGCCATGAGAAGCATCAGTAAGAGTAATGTTCCTTTTTCTTTTAAATAAACTGGGGTGTTTAAAGCAAGTCTGTGCCTGATGAAGGTTGAATAAAACCGAAACGTAGCGCTAAAAGACTTGCTAAATAAAGAGCTCATAGTGTAACCAAGGGGAGGGATGTATTTCGGAGCTAAAAGGGGAGATTGGAGGGGTCTGGGACTGATAATGTCGTGGTAGGCCCGTGCATAACGTTGGTTCTGGGCCTGCATGGACCCGAGTCTCCCTACCCTATCCCCAAAACCTAAACCTAACCCCACTGTTCCCTGCCTTGGACCCTGTCCCGGGACCGTTACCCTATTTGTCATTACCCTATTCCCTTTTCCCCAACCTTAACCTAACTCGGGACCCGTGCAGAACCCTGAAGCCACGGCTCTTTCCCCAAACCCTAACCCTAACCCTAACCCTAACCCTAACCCTAACCCCTCATTACCCTAATCCCCTTCCCCTAACCTTAACCTCACTCGGAGCCCGTGCAGAACCCTAAAGCCACGGTTCTTTCCCCTAACCCTAACCCTAACCCTAACCCTAACCCTAACCCTAGAAACACTTATCTGCTGCATGTGTCTGTCTGGGAGTCTTAATTCCTGTTAAAAAGATAAAAGAATCACAAAAAGGAATAGAATACATTGAAAGAAACTTGAAAAAGGAACAAAGAGTCGTTCCAAGGAAGAGAAACACTAAAGAAAGATTTAAGAAAAATACTTACCTGTTAAGGAAACACTTACCTGCTGCATGTATCTGTCTGGGGGTCATAATTCCTGTTAAAAAGATAAAAGAATCACAAAAAATGAAGAGAATACATTGAAAGAAACTTGAAAAAGGAACAAGGAGTCATCTCAAGAAAGAAAAATATTAAAGAAAGGTTTAAGAAAAATACTTACCTGTTAAAGAAATACTTACCTGCTGCCTGTGTCTGTCTGGGGGTCATAATTCCTGTCAAAAAGATAAAAGAATTACGAAAAATGAAGAGAATACATTGAAAGAAACTTGAAAAAGGAACAAAGAGTCATTCCAAGCAAGAAAAACATTAAGGAGAAGTTTAAGAAAAATACTTACCACTTACACGTACCAGTCTGGGCGATCAGAAGTCCTGAAATAAGAAAAAGAGTTATAAAAATAAAGAGAATACACTAAAATAAACCTGAAAAAAAACAAAGAGTCATAAAAACACTAAAGGAAAAATATTTACATGTTGCATGTATCTGTGTGGGGGATCATAAATCCTGAACAAAGGAAAAAGAGTGATAAAAATAAGAGAAAACCATCATAAGAAAATTAAATCCTGAAAAAGAGAATAATAAAGATAATGAAAAATAAGAAAGAAATTTTGAGAAAAATTAAGAAGTAAATATAAAATGTACCTGGGACACTTAAATAATTTTGAAGCTAAATTATCAAGAAAACAAAGAAAATAAATTCAGAAAAAAGGAGAATTTTTCATTGGCTGTTATTTTTTGAACAAGGGGGCGGAGCCTATGCAGCCAAAAGAGCCATTTACCACAGTGTTCAGCATTTGAGCTTTAAAGCAGCATGAAGACACATCTATGAGAATGTATAACTGATTTTTGAAACTTAAAGGCCTAAAATCTAAAGAAATAAAGCAAGTCTGCGCCTGAAGAAGGTTTAAATAAAACCGAAACGTTGCGCTAAAGACTTGCTAATGGGGAGCTCACAGTGAAATCAAAGGGAGGGATGTGATTCAGTGCTACATGGGGGATTGGAGGGGTCTGTAAACAATGAAATCATGGTAGGCCAGTGCACAACGTTGGTTCAGGGCCTGCATGGACCCGAGTCTTCCTACCCTACCCCCAAACCTTAACCTAACCCCAAAGTTCCCTGCCTTGGACCCTGTCCCGGGACCGTTACCCTATTATGTCCTTACCCTAATCCCTTTTCCCTAATCCTAACCTCACTCGGGACCTGTGTAGAACCCTAGAGCCACGGATTTCCCCTAACCCTAACCCTAACCCTAACCCTAACCCTCTGGAGTCCTTTCCTGGATACCTACATACATTAACAGTTGTTTATTTTATTATATTTATTATAATTTAGGTAGTAGTTATATAATTATATGATACATGATTACAGGAGACGTTCATAGAAATTTTTTTTCTCTTTTTGTATATTGTTGTGACACGTGTGGATTTATTTGGATACTTACTTTTTTAGCACTTATTCTAAAGCACTTAACTCTATGAGTCTTCCTTAATTTATTTTTCTAAATAAAAATAATCTAGAATCATTTCACTATGCTTATTTTTATTTATAAGTTTTTTTTTTTTTTTTTTTTTCTCCTTAATCTTATTTTTTTCCCCATTTTCTGTCCTTTCCCTTAATTCTATCCCATTCCTTGCCCCTAACTTTAACCTCATCCCACTTCCTGCCCCTAACCTTAACCTCATCCCACTTCCTGCCCCTAACCTTAACCGCATCCCACTCCTAGCCCCTAACCTTAACCGTCTCCCATTCCCAGCCCTCAACCTTAACCGTATCCCATCCCCAGCCCCTAACCTTAACCTTATCCCATTCCCGGCCCCTAACCTTAACCTTATCCTTTTTCCTGCCCCTAAGTTGAACCCCAGATCGTTTTCCCTAGTCTAAAAAAATTTTTTATTTATTTATTTTATTTATTCATTTATTTTTTGTTTTTGTTTTTCTTATGTGTCCAGGTGGGATCCGGGGGTCCTGGTTGGTAGAGAAGAAGGGGAAAGATCTGTAGATGGGAAAGGGAGGACGAAGGGGAGATTCTTGGTTGTGCCCGTGCACCTAAAAATCTTATTTAGATCATTTTAAATATAATAAATTCTAACCCTAACCCTAACCCTAACCCTAACCCTGCTCCTGCAAGGGTAATTGAATTAACCAAGCAACCAATCACAACTCACTTTTATTCAAACCACACCTACATTAACACATAGATGAGTTTAAAAGTAAGCCTAGCACCCCACTCCAGTTGAGTAATCCTCTGAGGAAGCATGTTCCATGCGAAACGTTAGGATTTTTAAAGGAATCTGTTTTTACTGCAGATACTGTTCTGCAGGTTTCTCTCGGTTTTATTTAAAAAGAAAAATACCAATAAAGTTTGTTTTTAAGTTTTCATTGGGAAGAAGAGCAACACTGAAAAAGGAAAAAAATAACTACCAGGTCAACCTACCCAACAACAAGAAGAAGAGGTCCCTTCACTACAAAGGTTCAGTCTATCTACATTTTGAAGAGAACAAAGGGATTTTCCTCTTTTTGACTTTTTCCATTCATTCTTGGGAGGTTGACTTGAGGGACACAAAACTCTTTCATCACTCTCTGCTGGCTGAGGTCAGATCCAACAAAAACTTTGGTCAAAGGTAGTTGGTTAAGACTGTTGAGAGTTGTTTTTTTGTTCTTTTTGTTTTTCTCTTTCTTTGTTTTTTATCATATGTGTTGTTTCTTTTACCTGTTAAACCTGAGAATATGATTCCTTTGCAGAACAGATTTGCTGTTTTAAGAGACCAACACTCAACTGGAGATGGGGTACACATACAGACACCTAGCCAGGGTAACTTTGATAAAACTCTCTGTAAGAAGTATTTTAAGCTGATTCAAGCACATCATCACATGCAGATAGTTAAAGATTCATTATATACACATACATTTCCTACAGGTATGTGCAGGCAAATCAAAAAGCTTACACAATTTATTAAACCATCTTCACCTACCACCTTCACTACAGCACAGATAACAGAAAATACACAGAATTGGATGTACAATAACATGGTCATTTTGCAAACACATTACACAACAGTAATTGATGATTTAATCAAACATCTGAAGGGTTTGAGGGATTTGGAGTGGCAAGTGGCATTGAAGTGGGCCAGAAATAGATTTAAACATAAACTAACGGAGGATCAATTGACCTCGTGTAAACAATCCATTTTAAATAAACAATCCATTATTCAGGATGCAGGTGGCCCCTCTTCACTTGCTGCTACACCCCAAAAGGTTGTCTCTCCACGGACCCAGGTACATACACCACCATCTCATCACAGTAGTAAACATTCGGAATCTTCACTTTCACTCACACCTCCCACGCCCAAACCGGTTGTAGTTCATGCATTAGTTCATCACAGGGAGACAAGCCCAGTACTTTCAACCATAGCTTCACCCACAACAGTTCATAAACTTACCTCTACTTCTTTTTCTTATCTTACAGCTGGGAGTATGTCGGGGGAGAGTGAGAGGACCACGGGACAAACCACTGCTACACAGAAAGGGATAAGGATGATGGGGCATAACAAAGAGAGATTTTCTCTAGCCAAATTCCAATCTGAATCCCCTTCTAATTTTAAATCTAATTCTAAATCTGCTGCGGTGGTGGACTCCTGTGGTGTTTCCTCTGACCTCTCGGGCGTACAACCGTTAGATAGAATCAAATTAAGGACCATACCATATAGGCACATAATTACGGATAGGAAAGCATTAGATTGGTCCATCACCATTCACAAACCCATTGTTTTCATAGGTGACTCAAACCTATCCCGCATTCCTAATATTCGTTTGAAAAATGTACAGGTTGATAGTTTTCCGGAGGCCAATTTTCTGCACCTTTCAAAAATTCTCCAAAAACTTCCAATACAACTACATACCCAACATGTAGTATTAGCGGCAGGCTTAAATAACAGGCATCAACACCCTTTTAAAACGGGTATTAAACAATTACAGGGTCTGTGGAGAGCGGCCAGGATAGCCTTTCCGAAAGCTCAGATACACACACCAATCATCCAGTTCTCTGACTTTATACCAAAGCAGGAACAGCAGAACCTGGAGATCATCAACAAATACATTGGGTCTCATGGAAACCCATTACCGGAAGTCAATAAACTTCTGTTTAAGGTAGAGGGAGATAGTGTTTACTGGACAATTCAGACAGCTCAACTCATATTTGACTTTTGGTTGGACAATATGGATCTTTAGCTTACCCATATTTTAGATTATATATTCTCTCTAATTGAGGTTAAAAATTGGGTCCAAGGATCTTGTAGATCGACTACAAAAATGGGTTTCCATGGGGCTCAATGTAAAAGGTGAGTCAACAGTGAGATAAAGATGATCAAGGTTGTGTGTTTTTTTTGGGGGGGTCAGTATCTGCTGACTTTTTCCACTCATGCAGTAGGGGCCTCTGGAGTCCTTTCCTGGATACCTACATACATTAACAGTTGTTTATTTTATTATATTTATTATAATTTAGGTAGTAGTTATATAATTATATGATACATGATTACAGGAGACGTTCATAGAAATTTTTTTTCTCTTTTTGTATATTGTTGTGACACGTGTGGATTTATTTGGATACTTACTTTTTTAGCACTTATTCTAAAGCACTTAACTCTATGAGTCTTCCTTAATTTATTTTTCTAAATAAAAATAATCTAGAATCATTTCACTATGCTTATTTTTATTTATAAGTTTTTTTTTTTTTTTTTTTTTCTCCTTAATCTTATTTTTTTCCCCATTTTCTGTCCTTTCCCTTAATTCTATCCCATTCCTTGCCCCTAACTTTAACCTCATCCCACTTCCTGCCCCTAACCTTAACCTCATCCCACTTCCTGCCCCTAACCTTAACCGCATCCCACTCCTAGCCCCTAACCTTAACCGTCTCCCATTCCCAGCCCTCAACCTTAACCGTATCCCATCCCCAGCCCCTAACCTTAACCTTATCCCATTCCCGGCCCCTAACCTTAACCTTATCCTTTTTCCTGCCCCTAAGTTGAACCCCAGATCGTTTTCCCTAGTCTAAAAAAAATTTTTTATTTATTTATTTTATTTATTCATTTATTTTTTGTTTTTGTTTTTTTTATGTGTCCAGGTGGGATCCGGGGGTCCTGGTTGGTAGAGAAGAAGGGGAAAGATCTGTAGATGGGAAAGGGAGGACGAAGGGGAGATTCTTGGTTGTGCCCGTGCACCTAAAAATCTTATTTAGATCATTTTAAATATAATAAATTCTAACCCTAACCCTAACCCTAACCCTAACCCTATGTGAAATGTATCATAGGTTATTAGACTTTAGATTGAAATAATTACAAAATCATATTCTATTATTTTTAAATAGGTATAAACTTGCTAATTACATAAATGAGGGTGATTGCAACTGTGATCCACTCTGATATAAAATATTTAGGCTGCAACTGTGGCCTAAAAACATTAAATTAAAGATATTTATTAGATATTTTAAATTATAAGATTTTTTACCCTTTTGGCGTTCCGTAACTGACTGTGCCCCTAAGCATCATGGGCCACCTAAATCTGGAGTATATTTTAACAAATAACTCCTAAACCACAAAAGATAGAATCGTGCCGTTTTTTGCAACGTGATCTTTGTGACACACTGAATGGAAACAATAAATAACTGATTAATACCAAAAAAATATTTAATCTACCATCAGTGTGAAAAATATGCCGATTAAGAACCTGGATTGGCCTTCCATTAAGGCTTTACTTGGCTGGGGATTTTACTATCATTCTGATAGAATTTTCCTCAGGAGGCCATTCCAGTAGAAGCTTGATTGATCTGATTTCGGGGTCATCCGCTGGGATGAGACGGTCTCCACTCACTTCCCGGTGCAGCACTCTGCCCAAATGGTTCCGGAAACCTTGCGGTGTTAACAAAAGGGCCTTTGGCAGAGAGGTGAGTCATGGTCTTCTACCAGTCTTCACTGTGTTTGGTATATTTAGGAGTGTTACTGTATGATGGTTTAGGCTGTATTAGGATCATTGCAGTGAATTTA
Organism: Clarias gariepinus; assembly: GCF_024256425.1. NCBI lineage: Eukaryota > Metazoa > Chordata > Actinopteri > Siluriformes > Clariidae > Clarias > Clarias gariepinus. The sequence continues at coordinate 34,178,679 of NC_071110.1, read as the reverse complement.
AACCTAATCTTTAATTACATTGGTATCATAAATAGGACTTTATTAAATTTCATTTCTCTAAATCATTTTCAAATAAACAAAAAATATTTTAAAGTGATTGTATGATGGTTCAGGTTGTATTAGCATAATTGCAATACATTTAAACCTTAATTCTATAGTCTTTAATTATACCAGTATTTTAAATAGGACTTTAGAAAGGTTTATTTAATAAAATTAAAATTTTAAATCAATAAATAAATAAACATGAATTATTTTTTCAATTGGCTATGGGACACGAGCCGAGGACTGATCCACCTACGGCTGGCCGCCATGGATGAGGGTGTATAGTAATGAAAGGCCGAAACACCCTGTGACTCTATGGTTTACTACTGATGACGTGTCTCACAATTTAGGATATCGTTGGGTTAAAGGGAACTTTAATCTTAGCTCATACCCTTAACCTTAAGTAGGATTTAATGCGTTTCCTCTCCCTGAACCTAAACATAACCGTCAGTGTCTTCAGCTGCTTATCAAGAACTCTAAGCCTAAACCTTTAACCCTAAATATAACCGTCAGTTTCGAACCCTAGGCCTAAACCTTAACTCGTAGCATAACCGTTAGTTTTAACCCTAAACTCTTAGAACCCTATTAGCTTGAAATATAATGTTTTAAGTCTTAACATTAACCTTAAATGTATTTGACCTCTGACCTTTAACTTTAGGTTTTAGGTCTGCAGGGAACCGAGTCTTCCCAACCTCTCCCCAAACCTATCCTAACCCCAAAGTTCCTTGCCTTGGACCCTGTCCCGGGACCGTTACCCTTATTGTCTTTAACCCTACCTATTTTCCACAACCCTTACCTTACTCGGTGCCCATGTTTGACCTTAAAGTCACAGGCATTTACACTAACATAGGTTATTACACGGTCGTTAGCCTTCGTCGTATAATGGCCTAACTTTAACTAGAAATGACCCCGAATCTCAACCCCCAGGCCCTGATTTAAATTTTAACCCTTAAGCGGGTATCTCGGCTCATGGAGGGTCTTTACAACAATTTAGCTAAAAGCAAAGTCTTTAGCTCTTAAAATTTAAACAGGCGACACCGGTCGACCGTCATAGTGGAGGAGGCTGAAAATGAGGCCTGAGTGGCTGGCCCGTGCACAACGCTGGTTCCGGGTTCTTCCCGGGGCAGCGGATTATTTTACCCTAACCTAACCCAGCCAGTGCCGCCCTCGGTCACCTTGTTGGAAGCTATCTCCATGTCCTAGTGGGTAGAGGTTAAAACATTATCTTAATTGTTAACCTCACTATATAAAAGATAATACCATTTTAATATAGATACCCACCTAGGCACCCTATTAGCTGGGGACAACAGTTCTGCTGCTTATCCACAAGCACATGCTGTGATGATTGGACTGAGAGACACGGGTGATCCGTTGTTTAGGGCGGCCGAACAAACGGGCTCGAATGCGTCGGCAGGGGAGATAGGACGGGACGTTAGACCTCGGGCGTAAGCGCATACGGCGTCAAGGTTCAGTTGGCGTGCTCTGGAGCATGATTTGGGATTAGCCCGAATCTAGTGTAGGGGTCCGTGCCACCCTCGGAAGGAACGGGTAGGCCGATCACGACCCGCGATCTCATGCCATCCTCGGAGGTCCAGTCCACCCCGAGCCGATAGGCGATCTCTTAGCTTAGGCTCTGGTTGCGTGCCTCAGCCTGTCGCCCAATGCTGTCCTGGGGCATCCTTAATTGATCCCCGTCGGCCCTCCGGGACCCCTAAATAGGCGCCTGCAGGTCCAATCTGTCCCACTCAGAGCGTTAAAGCTCAGGCATGAGTGATTTAACATGCGTCGTAGGTTATTAGGCCTGTGTATAATCTTAATACTTGATGTTATTTATTTATTAAATAGGCTAAACATCGCTGAGTAGGGAAACGGAGGTGATTGCAACTGTATTCACTCTGATATAAAATATTTGGGCTGCAACTGTGGCCTGAATCACAAATTAGAGACGTTTAGTAGATATTTTAATTTAAAAATATAAAAATATATAATTCTTACTTTAGCAGCGATCTGAAATATTGATTTTTAAATGTGAAATGTATCATAGGTTATTAGACTTTAGATTGAAATAATTACAAAATCATATTCTATTATTTTTAAATAGGTATAAACTTGCTAATTACATAAATGAGGGTGATTGCAACTGTGATCCACTCTGATATAAAATATTTAGGCTGCAACTGTGGCCTAAAAACATTAAATTAAAGATATTTATTAGATATTTTAAATTATAAGATTTTTTACCCTTTTGGCGTTCCGTAACTGACTGTGCCCCTAAGCATCATGGGCCACCTAAATCTGGAGTATATTTTAACAAATAACTCCTAAACCACAAAAGATAGAATCGTGCCGTTTTTTGCAACGTGATCTTTGTGACACACTGAATGGAAACAATAAATAACTGATTAATACCAAAAAAATATTTAATCTACCATCAGTGTGAAAAATATGCCGATTAAGAACCTGGATTGGCCTTCCATTAAGGCTTTACTTGGCTGGGGATTTTACTATCATTCTGATAGAATTTTCCTCAGGAGGCCATTCCAGTAGAAGCTTGATTGATCTGATTTCGGGGTCATCCGCTGGGATGAGACGGTCTCCACTCACTTCCCGGTGCAGCACTCTGCCCAAATGGTTCCGGAAACCTTGCGGTGTTAACAAAAGGGCCTTTGGCAGAGAGGTGAGTCATGGTCTTCTACCAGTCTTCACTGTGTTTGGTATATTTAGGAGTGTTACTGTATGATGGTTTAGGCTGTATTAGGATCATTGCAGTGAATTTAAACCTAATCTTTAATTACATTGGTATCATAAATAGGACTTTATTAAATTTCATTTCTCTAAATCATTTTCAAATAAACAAAAAATATTTTAAAGTGATTGTATGATGGTTCAGGTTGTATTAGCATAATTGCAATACATTTAAACCTTAATTCTATAGTCTTTAATTATACCAGTATTTTAAATAGGACTTTAGAAAGGTTTATTTAATAAAATTAAAATTTTAAATCAATAAATAAATAAACATGAATTATTTTTTCAATTGGCTATGGGACACGAGCCGAGGACTGATCCACCTACGGCTGGCCGCCATGGATGAGGGTGTATAGTAATGAAAGGCCGAAACACCCTGTGACTCTATGGTTTACTACTGATGACGTGTCTCACAATTTAGGATATCGTTGGGTTAAAGGGAACTTTAATCTTAGCTCATACCCTTAACCTTAAGTAGGATTTAATGCGTTTCCTCTCCCTGAACCTAAACATAACCGTCAGTGTCTTCAGCTGCTTATCAAGAACTCTAAGCCTAAACCTTTAACCCTAAATATAACCGTCAGTTTCGAACCCTAGGCCTAAACCTTAACTCGTAGCATAACCGTTAGTTTTAACCCTAAACTCTTAGAACCCTATTAGCTTGAAATATAATGTTTTAAGTCTTAACATTAACCTTAAATGTATTTGACCTCTGACCTTTAACTTTAGGTTTTAGGTCTGCAGGGAACCGAGTCTTCCCAACCTCTCCCCAAACCTATCCTAACCCCAAAGTTCCTTGCCTTGGACCCTGTCCCGGGACCGTTACCCTTATTGTCTTTAACCCTACCTATTTTCCACAACCCTTACCTTACTCGGTGCCCATGTTTGACCTTAAAGTCACAGGCATTTACACTAACATAGGTTATTACACGGTCGTTAGCCTTCGTCGTATAATGGCCTAACTTTAACTAGAAATGACCCCGAATCTCAACCCCCAGGCCCTGATTTAAATTTTAACCCTTAAGCGGGTATCTCGGCTCATGGAGGGTCTTTACAACAATTTAGCTAAAAGCAAAGTCTTTAGCTCTTAAAATTTAAACAGGCGACACCGGTCGACCGTCATAGTGGAGGAGGCTGAAAATGAGGCCTGAGTGGCTGGCCCGTGCACAACGCTGGTTCCGGGTTCTTCCCGGGGCAGCGGATTATTTTACCCTAACCTAACCCTAACCCTAACCCTAACCCTAAATCCTGAAAAAAGGAAAAAAGAACCATCAAACACATGAAAAAAATCATGGGACAATTTTTGGAAACTTGGAAAAAGTTTATTAATTACCTGGTACACTTATTTTCTGAAGTTAAATAATTTGGAGAAGAAAATAACTTCCAGAAAAATGAAAAAGCTAATTATTTTTCCTTGGTTGTTATTTAAGGAACAATTTTTTCAATAAGGGGGTGTATCCCATGTATTTAAAGGGTCAGTTGAACAAAGTTTTCATCACTCTAGCATCGAAGCAGCCAGGAGAAACATTAAAATGCAAGTCTGTGCCTGATGAAGGTTAAGTCAAACCGAAACGTAGCGCCAAATAGACTTGCAATGAAGAGCTCAAAGTGTTAACCAAGGGGAGGGATGTTTTTCAAAGCTACAGGGGAGATTTTAGGTGTCTGAGACCTTTGAAATTGTGGTAGGCCCGCGCACAACGTTGGTTCTGGGCCTGCAGAGACCCGAGTTTCCCTATCCTATCCCCAACCCCACCCTATCCCCAAAGTTCCTTGCCTTGGACCCTGCCCCGGGACCGTTTACCTAATTGTCTTAACCCCTACCCCCCTCTTTCCCTAAACATAACCTCACTTGGGTTCTTTGCGGATTTCTGGAACCACGGTTTTCACCCTAACCTAACCCAGCCAGTGCCACCCGATGGAGTTGGACTTGGACCATCTTTTTGTCTTCCAAATAGCCTGAAAAACAACAAAAATTAATCAAAGATAATACTTACCTGCTGCACTTACCTGTCCTGATGGTCAAAAATCCTGAAACAAGGTAAAAAGAACCATAAAAATTGAGGGACAATTTTTGGTAAGTTGAAAGGAAGTCAAAAACACTGTCCAGATGGTCAAAAATCCTGAAAAAAGGAAAAAAGAACCATCAAACACATGAAAAAAATCATGGGACAATTTTTGGAAACTTGGAAAAAGTTTATTAATTACCTGGTACACTTATTTTCTGAAGTTAAATAATTTGGAGAAGAAAATAACTTCCAGAAAAATGAAAAAGCTAATTATTTTTCCTTGGTTGTTATTTAAGGAACAATTTTTTCAATAAGGGGGTGTATCCCATGTATTTAAAGGGTCAGTTGAACAAAGTTTTCATCACTCTAGCATCGAAGCAGCCAGGAGAAACATTAAAATGCAAGTCTGTGCCTGATGAAGGTTAAGTCAAACCGAAACGTAGCGCCAAATAGACTTGCAATGAAGAGCTCAAAGTGTTAACCAAGGGGAGGGATGTTTTTCAAAGCTACAGGGGAGATTTTAGGTGTCTGAGACCTTTGAAATTGTGGTAGGCCCGCGCACAACGTTGGTTCTGGGCCTGCAGAGACCCGAGTTTCCCTATCCTATCCCCAACCCCACCCTATCCCCAAAGTTCCTTGCCTTGGACCCTGCCCCGGGACCGTTTACCTAATTGTCTTAACCCCTACCCCCCTCTTTCCCTAAACATAACCTCACTTGGGTTCTTTGCGGATTTCTGGAACCACGGTTTTCACCCTAACCTAACCCAGCCAGTGCCACCCGATGGAGTTGGACTTGGACCATCTTTTTGTCTTCCAAATAGCCTGAAAAACAACAAAAATTAATCAAAGATAATACTTACCTGCTGCACTTACCTGTCCTGATGGTCAAAAATCCTGAAACAAGGTAAAAAGAACCATAAAAATTGAGGGACAATTTTTGGTAAGTTGAAAGGAAGTCAAAAACACTGTCCAGATGGTCAAAAATCCTGAAAAAAGGAAAAAAGAACCATCAAACACATGAAAAAAATCATGGGACAATTTTTGGAAACTTGGAAAAAGTTTATTAATTACCTGGTACACTTATTTTCTGAAGTTAAATAATTTGGAGAAGAAAATAACTTCCAGAAAAATGAAAAAGCTAATTATTTTTCCTTGGTTGTTATTTAAGGAACAATTTTTTCAATAAGGGGGTGTATCCCATGTATTTAAAGGGTCAGTTGAACAAAGTTTTCATCACTCTAGCATCGAAGCAGCCAGGAGAAACATTAAAATGCAAGTCTGTGCCTGATGAAGGTTAAGTCAAACCGAAACGTAGCGCCAAATAGACTTGCAATGAAGAGCTCAAAGTGTTAACCAAGGGGAGGGATGTTTTTCAAAGCTACAGGGGAGATTTTAGGTGTCTGAGACCTTTGAAATTGTGGTAGGCCCGCGCACAACGTTGGTTCTGGGCCTGCAGAGACCCGAGTTTCCCTATCCTATCCCCAACCCCACCCTATCCCCAAAGTTCCTTGCCTTGGACCCTGCCCCGGGACCGTTTACCTAATTGTCTTAACCCCTACCCCCCTCTTTCCCTAAACATAACCTCACTTGGGTTCTTTGCGGATTTCTGGAACCACGGTTTTCACCCTAACCTAACCCAGCCAGTGCCACCCGATGGAGTTGGACTTGGACCATCTTTTTGTCTTCCAAATAGCCTGAAAAACAACAAAAATTAATCAAAGATAATACTTACCTGCTGCACTTACCTGTCCTGATGGTCAAAAATCCTGAAACAAGGTAAAAAGAACCATAAAAATTGAGGGACAATTTTTGGTAAGTTGAAAGGAAGTCAAAAACACTGTCCAGATGGTCAAAAATCCTGAAAAAAGGAAAAAAGAACCATCAAACACATGAAAAAAATCATGGGACAATTTTTGGAAACTTGGAAAAAGTTTATTAATTACCTGGTACACTTATTTTCTGAAGTTAAATAATTTGGAGAAGAAAATAACTTCCAGAAAAATGAAAAAGCTAATTATTTTTCCTTGGTTGTTATTTAAGGAACAATTTTTTCAATAAGGGGGTGTATCCCATGTATTTAAAGGGTCAGTTGAACAAAGTTTTCATCACTCTAGCATCGAAGCAGCCAGGAGAAACATTAAAATGCAAGTCTGTGCCTGATGAAGGTTAAGTCAAACCGAAACGTAGCGCCAAATAGACTTGCAATGAAGAGCTCAAAGTGTTAACCAAGGGGAGGGATGTTTTTCAAAGCTACAGGGGAGATTTTAGGTGTCTGAGACCTTTGAAATTGTGGTAGGCCCGCGCACAACGTTGGTTCTGGGCCTGCAGAGACCCGAGTTTCCCTATCCTATCCCCAACCCCACCCTATCCCCAAAGTTCCTTGCCTTGGACCCTGCCCCGGGACCGTTTACCTAATTGTCTTAACCCCTACCCCCCTCTTTCCCTAAACATAACCTCACTTGGGTTCTTTGCGGATTTCTGGAACCACGGTTTTCACCCTAACCTAACCCAGCCAGTGCCACCCGATGGAGTTGGACTTGGACCATCTTTTTGTCTTCCAAATAGCCTGAAAAACAACAAAAATTAATCAAAGATAATACTTACCTGCTGCACTTACCTGTCCTGATGGTCAAAAATCCTGAAACAAGGTAAAAAGAACCATAAAAATTGAGGGACAATTTTTGGTAAGTTAAAAGGAAGTCAAAAACACTGTCCAGATGGTCAAAAATCCTGAAAAAAGGAAAAAAGAACCATCAAATACATGAAAAAAATCATGGGACAATTTTTGGAAACTTGGAAAAAGTTTATTAATTACCTGGTACACTTATTTTCTGAAGTTAAATAATTTGGAGAAGAAAATAACTTCCAGAAAAATGAAAAAGCTAATTATTTTTCCTTGGTTGTTATTTAAGGAACAATTTTTTCAATAAGGGGGTGTATCCCATGTATTTAAAGGGTCAGTTGAACAAAGTTTTCATCACTCTAGCATCGAAGCAGCCAGGAGAAACATTAAAATGCAAGTCTGTGCCTGATGAAGGTTAAGTCAAACCGAAACGTAGCGCCAAATAGACTTGCAATAAAGAGCTCAAAGTGTTAACCAAGGGGAGGGATGTTTTTTTAGAGCTACAGGGAAGTTTTGAGGGGTCTGGGACTGATAAAGTTGTGGTAGGCCCGTGCCTAACGTTGGCCCCAGTACATTTTCCCTAAACATAACCCTTTCGGGGTTTGTGTGGGATCCTGGGGCCACGGTCTTTACAAAAAACCCTAACCCAGCCAGTGCCACCCAACAGAATTGGACTTGGACCATCTCTTTGTCTTCCACCAGCCTGAAAAACAACAAAAATCAGTTAAAGAAAGTACTTACCTGCTGCACTTACCTGTCCTGATGGTCAAAAATCCTGAAACAAGGTAAAAAGAACCATAAAAATTGAGGGACAATTTTTGGTAAGTTAAAAGGAAGTCAAAAACACTGTCCAGATGGTCAAAAATCCTGAAAAAAGGAAAAAAGAACCATCAAATACATGAAAAAAATCATGGGACAATTTTTGGAAACTTGGAAAAAGTTTATTAATTACCTGGTACACTTATTTTCTGAAGTTAAATAATTTGGAGAAGAAAATAACTTCCAGAAAAATGAAAAAGCTAATTATTTTTCCTTGGTTGTTATTTAAGGAACAATTTTTTCAATAAGGGGGTGTATCCCATGTATTTAAAGGGTCAGTTGAACAAAGTTTTCATCACTCTAGCATCGAAGCAGCCAGGAGAAACATTAAAATGCAAGTCTGTGCCTGATGAAGGTTAAGTCAAACCGAAACGTAGCGCCAAATAGACTTGCAATAAAGAGCTCAAAGTGTTAACCAAGGGGAGGGATGTTTTTTTAGAGCTACAGGGAAGTTTTGAGGGGTCTGGGACTGATAAAGTTGTGGTAGGCCCGTGCCTAACGTTGGCCCCAGTACATTTTCCCTAAACATAACCCTTTCGGGGTTTGTGTGGGATCCTGGGGCCACGGTCTTTACAAAAAACCCTAACCCAGCCAGTGCCACCCAACAGAATTGGACTTGGACCATCTCTTTGTCTTCCACCAGCCTGAAAAACAACAAAAATCAGTTAAAGAAAGTACTTACCTGCTGCACTTACCTGTCCTGATGGTCAAAAATCCTGAAACAAGGTAAAAAGAACCATAAAAATTGAGGGACAATTTTTGGTAAGTTAAAAGGAAGTCAAAAACACTGTCCAGATGGTCAAAAATCCTGAAAAAAGGAAAAAAGAACCATCAAATACATGAAAAAAATCATGGGACAATTTTTGGAAACTTGGAAAAAGTTTATTAATTACCTGGTACACTTATTTTCTGAAGTTAAATAATTTGGAGAAGAAAATAACTTCCAGAAAAATGAAAAAGCTAATTATTTTTCCTTGGTTGTTATTTAAGGAACAATTTTTTCAATAAGGGGGTGTATCCCATGTATTTAAAGGGTCAGTTGAACAAAGTTTTCATCACTCTAGCATCGAAGCAGCCAGGAGAAACATTAAAATGCAAGTCTGTGCCTGATGAAGGTTAAGTCAAACCGAAACGTAGCGCCAAATAGACTTGCAATAAAGAGCTCAAAGTGTTAACCAAGGGGAGGGATGTTTTTTTAGAGCTACAGGGAAGTTTTGAGGGGTCTGGGACTGATAAAGTTGTGGTAGGCCCGTGCCTAACGTTGGCCCCAGTACATTTTCCCTAAACATAACCCTTTCGGGGTTTGTGTGGGATCCTGGGGCCACGGTCTTTACAAAAAACCCTAACCCAGCCAGTGCCACCCAACAGAATTGGACTTGGACCATCTCTTTGTCTTCCACCAGCCTGAAAAACAACAAAAATCAGTTAAAGAAAGTACTTACCTGCTGCACTTACCTGTCCTGATGGTCAAAAATCCTGAAACAAGGTAAAAAGAACCATAAAAATTGAGGGACAATTTTTGGTAAGTTAAAAGGAAGTCAAAAACACTGTCCAGATGGTCAAAAATCCTGAAAAAAGGAAAAAAGAACCATCAAATACATGAAAAAAATCATGGGACAATTTTTGGAAACTTGGAAAAAGTTTATTAATTACCTGGTACACTTATTTTCTGAAGTTAAATAATTTGGAGAAGAAAATAACTTCCAGAAAAATGAAAAAGCTAATTATTTTTCCTTGGTTGTTATTTAAGGAACAATTTTTTCAATAAGGGGGTGTATCCCATGTATTTAAAGGGTCAGTTGAACAAAGTTTTCATCACTCTAGCATCGAAGCAGCCAGGAGAAACATTAAAATGCAAGTCTGTGCCTGATGAAGGTTAAGTCAAACCGAAACGTAGCGCCAAATAGACTTGCAATAAAGAGCTCAAAGTGTTAACCAAGGGGAGGGATGTTTTTTTAGAGCTACAGGGAAGTTTTGAGGGGTCTGGGACTGATAAAGTTGTGGTAGGCCCGTGCCTAACGTTGGCCCCAGTACATTTTCCCTAAACATAACCCTTTCGGGGTTTGTGTGGGATCCTGGGGCCACGGTCTTTACAAAAAACCCTAACCCAGCCAGTGCCACCCAACAGAATTGGACTTGGACCATCTCTTTGTCTTCCACCAGCCTGAAAAACAACAAAAATCAGTTAAAGAAAGTACTTACCTGCTGCACTTACCTGTCCTGATGGTCAAAAATCCTGAAACAAGGTAAAAAGAACCATAAAAATTGAGGGACAATTTTTGGTAAGTTAAAAGGAAGTCAAAAACACTGTCCAGATGGTCAAAAATCCTGAAAAAAGGAAAAAAGAACCATCAAATACATGAAAAAAATCATGGGACAATTTTTGGAAACTTGGAAAAAGTTTATTAATTACCTGGTACACTTATTTTCTGAAGTTAAATAATTTGGAGAAGAAAATAACTTCCAGAAAAATGAAAAAGCTAATTATTTTTCCTTGGTTGTTATTTAAGGAACAATTTTTTCAATAAGGGGGTGTATCCCATGTATTTAAAGGGTCAGTTGAACAAAGTTTTCATCACTCTAGCATCGAAGCAGCCAGGAGAAACATTAAAATGCAAGTCTGTGCCTGATGAAGGTTAAGTCAAACCGAAACGTAGCGCCAAATAGACTTGCAATAAAGAGCTCAAAGTGTTAACCAAGGGGAGGGATGTTTTTTTAGAGCTACAGGGAAGTTTTGAGGGGTCTGGGACTGATAAAGTTGTGGTAGGCCCGTGCCTAACGTTGGCCCCAGTACATTTTCCCTAAACATAACCCTTTCGGGGTTTGTGTGGGATCCTGGGGCCACGGTCTTTACAAAAAACCCTAACCCAGCCAGTGCCACCCAACAGAATTGGACTTGGACCATCTCTTTGTCTTCCACCAGCCTGAAAAACAACAAAAATCAGTTAAAGAAAGTACTTACCTGCTGCACTTACCTGTCCTGATGGTCAAAAATCCTGAAACAAGGTAAAAAGAACCATAAAAATTGAGGGACAATTTTTGGTAAGTTAAAAGGAAGTCAAAAACACTGTCCAGATGGTCAAAAATCCTGAAAAAAGGAAAAAAGAACCATCAAATACATGAAAAAAATCATGGGACAATTTTTGGAAACTTGGAAAAAGTTTATTAATTACCTGGTACACTTATTTTCTGAAGTTAAATAATTTGGAGAAGAAAATAACTTCCAGAAAAATGAAAAAGCTAATTATTTTTCCTTGGTTGTTATTTAAGGAACAATTTTTTCAATAAGGGGGTGTATCCCATGTATTTAAAGGGTCAGTTGAACAAAGTTTTCATCACTCTAGCATCGAAGCAGCCAGGAGAAACATTAAAATGCAAGTCTGTGCCTGATGAAGGTTAAGTCAAACCGAAACGTAGCGCCAAATAGACTTGCAATAAAGAGCTCAAAGTGTTAACCAAGGGGAGGGATGTTTTTTTAGAGCTACAGGGAAGTTTTGAGGGGTCTGGGACTGATAAAGTTGTGGTAGGCCCGTGCCTAACGTTGGCCCCAGTACATTTTCCCTAAACATAACCCTTTCGGGGTTTGTGTGGGATCCTGGGGCCACGGTCTTTACAAAAAACCCTAACCCAGCCAGTGCCACCCAACAGAATTGGACTTGGACCATCTCTTTGTCTTCCACCAGCCTGAAAAACAACAAAAATCAGTTAAAGAAAGTACTTACCTGCTGCACTTACCTGTCCTGATGGTCAAAAATCCTGAAACAAGGTAAAAAGAACCATAAAAATTGAGGGACAATTTTTGGTAAGTTAAAAGGAAGTCAAAAACACTGTCCAGATGGTCAAAAATCCTGAAAAAAGGAAAAAAGAACCATCAAATACATGAAAAAAATCATGGGACAATTTTTGGAAACTTGGAAAAAGTTTATTAATTACCTGGTACACTTATTTTCTGAAGTTAAATAATTTGGAGAAGAAAATAACTTCCAGAAAAATGAAAAAGCTAATTATTTTTCCTTGGTTGTTATTTAAGGAACAATTTTTTCAATAAGGGGGTGTATCCCATGTATTTAAAGGGTCAGTTGAACAAAGTTTTCATCACTCTAGCATCGAAGCAGCCAGGAGAAACATTAAAATGCAAGTCTGTGCCTGATGAAGGTTAAGTCAAACCGAAACGTAGCGCCAAATAGACTTGCAATAAAGAGCTCAAAGTGTTAACCAAGGGGAGGGATGTTTTTTTAGAGCTACAGGGAAGTTTTGAGGGGTCTGGGACTGATAAAGTTGTGGTAGGCCCGTGCCTAACGTTGGCCCCAGTACATTTTCCCTAAACATAACCCTTTCGGGGTTTGTGTGGGATCCTGGGGCCACGGTCTTTACAAAAAACCCTAACCCAGCCAGTGCCACCCAACAGAATTGGACTTGGACCATCTCTTTGTCTTCCACCAGCCTGAAAAACAACAAAAATCAGTTAAAGAAAGTACTTACCTGCTGCACTTACCTGTCCTGATGGTCAAAAATCCTGAAACAAGGTAAAAAGAACCATAAAAATTGAGGGACAATTTTTGGTAAGTTAAAAGGAAGTCAAAAACACTGTCCAGATGGTCAAAAATCCTGAAAAAAGGAAAAAAGAACCATCAAATACATGAAAAAAATCATGGGACAATTTTTGGAAACTTGGAAAAAGTTTATTAATTACCTGGTACACTTATTTTCTGAAGTTAAATAATTTGGAGAAGAAAATAACTTCCAGAAAAATGAAAAAGCTAATTATTTTTCCTTGGTTGTTATTTAAGGAACAATTTTTTCAATAAGGGGGTGTATCCCATGTATTTAAAGGGTCAGTTGAACAAAGTTTTCATCACTCTAGCATCGAAGCAGCCAGGAGAAACATTAAAATGCAAGTCTGTGCCTGATGAAGGTTAAGTCAAACCGAAACGTAGCGCCAAATAGACTTGCAATAAAGAGCTCAAAGTGTTAACCAAGGGGAGGGATGTTTTTTTAGAGCTACAGGGAAGTTTTGAGGGGTCTGGGACTGATAAAGTTGTGGTAGGCCCGTGCCTAACGTTGGCCCCAGTACATTTTCCCTAAACATAACCCTTTCGGGGTTTGTGTGGGATCCTGGGGCCACGGTCTTTACAAAAAACCCTAACCCAGCCAGTGCCACCCAACAGAATTGGACTTGGACCATCTCTTTGTCTTCCACCAGCCTGAAAAACAACAAAAATCAGTTAAAGAAAGTACTTACCTGCTGCACTTACCTGTCCTGATGGTCAAAAATCCTGAAACAAGGTAAAAAGAACCATAAAAATTGAGGGACAATTTTTGGTAAGTTAAAAGGAAGTCAAAAACACTGTCCAGATGGTCAAAAATCCTGAAAAAAGGAAAAAAGAACCATCAAATACATGAAAAAAATCATGGGACAATTTTTGGAAACTTGGAAAAAGTTTATTAATTACCTGGTACACTTATTTTCTGAAGTTAAATAATTTGGAGAAGAAAATAACTTCCAGAAAAATGAAAAAGCTAATTATTTTTCCTTGGTTGTTATTTAAGGAACAATTTTTTCAATAAGGGGGTGTATCCCATGTATTTAAAGGGTCAGTTGAACAAAGTTTTCATCACTCTAGCATCGAAGCAGCCAGGAGAAACATTAAAATGCAAGTCTGTGCCTGATGAAGGTTAAGTCAAACCGAAACGTAGCGCCAAATAGACTTGCAATAAAGAGCTCAAAGTGTTAACCAAGGGGAGGGATGTTTTTTTAGAGCTACAGGGAAGTTTTGAGGGGTCTGGGACTGATAAAGTTGTGGTAGGCCCGTGCCTAACGTTGGCCCCAGTACATTTTCCCTAAACATAACCCTTTCGGGGTTTGTGTGGGATCCTGGGGCCACGGTCTTTACAAAAAACCCTAACCCAGCCAGTGCCACCCAACAGAATTGGACTTGGACCATCTCTTTGTCTTCCACCAGCCTGAAAAACAACAAAAATCAGTTAAAGAAAGTACTTACCTGCTGCACTTACCTGTCCTGATGGTCAAAAATCCTGAAACAAGGTAAAAAGAACCATAAAAATTGAGGGACAATTTTTGGTAAGTTAAAAGGAAGTCAAAAACACTGTCCAGATGGTCAAAAATCCTGAAAAAAGGAAAAAAGAACCATCAAATACATGAAAAAAATCATGGGACAATTTTTGGAAACTTGGAAAAAGTTTATTAATTACCTGGTACACTTATTTTCTGAAGTTAAATAATTTGGAGAAGAAAATAACTTCCAGAAAAATGAAAAAGCTAATTATTTTTCCTTGGTTGTTATTTAAGGAACAATTTTTTCAATAAGGGGGTGTATCCCATGTATTTAAAGGGTCAGTTGAACAAAGTTTTCATCACTCTAGCATCGAAGCAGCCAGGAGAAACATTAAAATGCAAGTCTGTGCCTGATGAAGGTTAAGTCAAACCGAAACGTAGCGCCAAATAGACTTGCAATAAAGAGCTCAAAGTGTTAACCAAGGGGAGGGATGTTTTTTTAGAGCTACAGGGAAGTTTTGAGGGGTCTGGGACTGATAAAGTTGTGGTAGGCCCGTGCCTAACGTTGGCCCCAGTACATTTTCCCTAAACATAACCCTTTCGGGGTTTGTGTGGGATCCTGGGGCCACGGTCTTTACAAAAAACCCTAACCCAGCCAGTGCCACCCAACAGAATTGGACTTGGACCATCTCTTTGTCTTCCACCAGCCTGAAAAACAACAAAAATCAGTTAAAGAAAGTACTTACCTGCTGCACTTACCTGTCCTGATGGTCAAAAATCCTGAAACAAGGTAAAAAGAACCATAAAAATTGAGGGACAATTTTTGGTAAGTTAAAAGGAAGTCAAAAACACTGTCCAGATGGTCAAAAATCCTGAAAAAAGGAAAAAAGAACCATCAAATACATGAAAAAAATCATGGGACAATTTTTGGAAACTTGGAAAAAGTTTATTAATTACCTGGTACACTTATTTTCTGAAGTTAAATAATTTGGAGAAGAAAATAACTTCCAGAAAAATGAAAAAGCTAATTATTTTTCCTTGGTTGTTATTTAAGGAACAATTTTTTCAATAAGGGGGTGTATCCCATGTATTTAAAGGGTCAGTTGAACAAAGTTTTCATCACTCTAGCATCGAAGCAGCCAGGAGAAACATTAAAATGCAAGTCTGTGCCTGATGAAGGTTAAGTCAAACCGAAACGTAGCGCCAAATAGACTTGCAATAAAGAGCTCAAAGTGTTAACCAAGGGGAGGGATGTTTTTTTAGAGCTACAGGGAAGTTTTGAGGGGTCTGGGACTGATAAAGTTGTGGTAGGCCCGTGCCTAACGTTGGCCCCAGTACATTTTCCCTAAACATAACCCTTTCGGGGTTTGTGTGGGATCCTGGGGCCACGGTCTTTACAAAAAACCCTAACCCAGCCAGTGCCACCCAACAGAATTGGACTTGGACCATCTCTTTGTCTTCCACCAGCCTGAAAAACAACAAAAATCAGTTAAAGAAAGTACTTACCTGCTGCACTTACCTGTCCTGATGGTCAAAAATCCTGAAACAAGGTAAAAAGAACCATAAAAATTGAGGGACAATTTTTGGTAAGTTAAAAGGAAGTCAAAAACACTGTCCAGATGGTCAAAAATCCTGAAAAAAGGAAAAAAGAACCATCAAATACATGAAAAAAATCATGGGACAATTTTTGGAAACTTGGAAAAAGTTTATTAATTACCTGGTACACTTATTTTCTGAAGTTAAATAATTTGGAGAAGAAAATAACTTCCAGAAAAATGAAAAAGCTAATTATTTTTCCTTGGTTGTTATTTAAGGAACAATTTTTTCAATAAGGGGGTGTATCCCATGTATTTAAAGGGTCAGTTGAACAAAGTTTTCATCACTCTAGCATCGAAGCAGCCAGGAGAAACATTAAAATGCAAGTCTGTGCCTGATGAAGGTTAAGTCAAACCGAAACGTAGCGCCAAATAGACTTGCAATAAAGAGCTCAAAGTGTTAACCAAGGGGAGGGATGTTTTTTTAGAGCTACAGGGAAGTTTTGAGGGGTCTGGGACTGATAAAGTTGTGGTAGGCCCGTGCCTAACGTTGGCCCCAGTACATTTTCCCTAAACATAACCCTTTCGGGGTTTGTGTGGGATCCTGGGGCCACGGTCTTTACAAAAAACCCTAACCCAGCCAGTGCCACCCAACAGAATTGGACTTGGACCATCTCTTTGTCTTCCACCAGCCTGAAAAACAACAAAAATCAGTTAAAGAAAGTACTTACCTGCTGCACTTACCTGTCCTGATGGTCAAAAATCCTGAAACAAGGTAAAAAGAACCATAAAAATTGAGGGACAATTTTTGGTAAGTTAAAAGGAAGTCAAAAACACTGTCCAGATGGTCAAAAATCCTGAAAAAAGGAAAAAAGAACCATCAAATACATGAAAAAAATCATGGGACAATTTTTGGAAACTTGGAAAAAGTTTATTAATTACCTGGTACACTTATTTTCTGAAGTTAAATAATTTGGAGAAGAAAATAACTTCCAGAAAAATGAAAAAGCTAATTATTTTTCCTTGGTTGTTATTTAAGGAACAATTTTTTCAATAAGGGGGTGTATCCCATGTATTTAAAGGGTCAGTTGAACAAAGTTTTCATCACTCTAGCATCGAAGCAGCCAGGAGAAACATTAAAATGCAAGTCTGTGCCTGATGAAGGTTAAGTCAAACCGAAACGTAGCGCCAAATAGACTTGCAATAAAGAGCTCAAAGTGTTAACCAAGGGGAGGGATGTTTTTTTAGAGCTACAGGGAAGTTTTGAGGGGTCTGGGACTGATAAAGTTGTGGTAGGCCCGTGCCTAACGTTGGCCCCAGTACATTTTCCCTAAACATAACCCTTTCGGGGTTTGTGTGGGATCCTGGGGCCACGGTCTTTACAAAAAACCCTAACCCAGCCAGTGCCACCCAACAGAATTGGACTTGGACCATCTCTTTGTCTTCCACCAGCCTGAAAAACAACAAAAATCAGTTAAAGAAAGTACTTACCTGCTGCACTTACCTGTCCTGATGGTCAAAAATCCTGAAACAAGGTAAAAAGAACCATAAAAATTGAGGGACAATTTTTGGTAAGTTAAAAGGAAGTCAAAAACACTGTCCAGATGGTCAAAAATCCTGAAAAAAGGAAAAAAGAACCATCAAATACATGAAAAAAATCATGGGACAATTTTTGGAAACTTGGAAAAAGTTTATTAATTACCTGGTACACTTATTTTCTGAAGTTAAATAATTTGGAGAAGAAAATAACTTCCAGAAAAATGAAAAAGCTAATTATTTTTCCTTGGTTGTTATTTAAGGAACAATTTTTTCAATAAGGGGGTGTATCCCATGTATTTAAAGGGTCAGTTGAACAAAGTTTTCATCACTCTAGCATCGAAGCAGCCAGGAGAAACATTAAAATGCAAGTCTGTGCCTGATGAAGGTTAAGTCAAACCGAAACGTAGCGCCAAATAGACTTGCAATAAAGAGCTCAAAGTGTTAACCAAGGGGAGGGATGTTTTTTTAGAGCTACAGGGAAGTTTTGAGGGGTCTGGGACTGATAAAGTTGTGGTAGGCCCGTGCCTAACGTTGGCCCCAGTACATTTTCCCTAAACATAACCCTTTCGGGGTTTGTGTGGGATCCTGGGGCCACGGTCTTTACAAAAAACCCTAACCCAGCCAGTGCCACCCAACAGAATTGGACTTGGACCATCTCTTTGTCTTCCACCAGCCTGAAAAACAACAAAAATCAGTTAAAGAAAGTACTTACCTGCTGCACTTACCTGTCCTGATGGTCAAAAATCCTGAAACAAGGTAAAAAGAACCATAAAAATTGAGGGACAATTTTTGGTAAGTTAAAAGGAAGTCAAAAACACTGTCCAGATGGTCAAAAATCCTGAAAAAAGGAAAAAAGAACCATCAAATACATGAAAAAAATCATGGGACAATTTTTGGAAACTTGGAAAAAGTTTATTAATTACCTGGTACACTTATTTTCTGAAGTTAAATAATTTGGAGAAGAAAATAACTTCCAGAAAAATGAAAAAGCTAATTATTTTTCCTTGGTTGTTATTTAAGGAACAATTTTTTCAATAAGGGGGTGTATCCCATGTATTTAAAGGGTCAGTTGAACAAAGTTTTCATCACTCTAGCATCGAAGCAGCCAGGAGAAACATTAAAATGCAAGTCTGTGCCTGATGAAGGTTAAGTCAAACCGAAACGTAGCGCCAAATAGACTTGCAATAAAGAGCTCAAAGTGTTAACCAAGGGGAGGGATGTTTTTTTAGAGCTACAGGGAAGTTTTGAGGGGTCTGGGACTGATAAAGTTGTGGTAGGCCCGTGCCTAACGTTGGCCCCAGTACATTTTCCCTAAACATAACCCTTTCGGGGTTTGTGTGGGATCCTGGGGCCACGGTCTTTACAAAAAACCCTAACCCAGCCAGTGCCACCCAACAGAATTGGACTTGGACCATCTCTTTGTCTTCCACCAGCCTGAAAAACAACAAAAATCAGTTAAAGAAAGTACTTACCTGCTGCACTTACCTGTCCTGATGGTCAAAAATCCTGAAACAAGGTAAAAAGAACCATAAAAATTGAGGGACAATTTTTGGTAAGTTAAAAGGAAGTCAAAAACACTGTCCAGATGGTCAAAAATCCTGAAAAAAGGAAAAAAGAACCATCAAATACATGAAAAAAATCATGGGACAATTTTTGGAAACTTGGAAAAAGTTTATTAATTACCTGGTACACTTATTTTCTGAAGTTAAATAATTTGGAGAAGAAAATAACTTCCAGAAAAATGAAAAAGCTAATTATTTTTCCTTGGTTGTTATTTAAGGAACAATTTTTTCAATAAGGGGGTGTATCCCATGTATTTAAAGGGTCAGTTGAACAAAGTTTTCATCACTCTAGCATCGAAGCAGCCAGGAGAAACATTAAAATGCAAGTCTGTGCCTGATGAAGGTTAAGTCAAACCGAAACGTAGCGCCAAATAGACTTGCAATAAAGAGCTCAAAGTGTTAACCAAGGGGAGGGATGTTTTTTTAGAGCTACAGGGAAGTTTTGAGGGGTCTGGGACTGATAAAGTTGTGGTAGGCCCGTGCCTAACGTTGGCCCCAGTACATTTTCCCTAAACATAACCCTTTCGGGGTTTGTGTGGGATCCTGGGGCCACGGTCTTTACAAAAAACCCTAACCCAGCCAGTGCCACCCAACAGAATTGGACTTGGACCATCTCTTTGTCTTCCACCAGCCTGAAAAACAACAAAAATCAGTTAAAGAAAGTACTTACCTGCTGCACTTACCTGTCCTGATGGTCAAAAATCCTGAAACAAGGTAAAAAGAACCATAAAAATTGAGGGACAATTTTTGGTAAGTTAAAAGGAAGTCAAAAACACTGTCCAGATGGTCAAAAATCCTGAAAAAAGGAAAAAAGAACCATCAAATACATGAAAAAAATCATGGGACAATTTTTGGAAACTTGGAAAAAGTTTATTAATTACCTGGTACACTTATTTTCTGAAGTTAAATAATTTGGAGAAGAAAATAACTTCCAGAAAAATGAAAAAGCTAATTATTTTTCCTTGGTTGTTATTTAAGGAACAATTTTTTCAATAAGGGGGTGTATCCCATGTATTTAAAGGGTCAGTTGAACAAAGTTTTCATCACTCTAGCATCGAAGCAGCCAGGAGAAACATTAAAATGCAAGTCTGTGCCTGATGAAGGTTAAGTCAAACCGAAACGTAGCGCCAAATAGACTTGCAATAAAGAGCTCAAAGTGTTAACCAAGGGGAGGGATGTTTTTTTAGAGCTACAGGGAAGTTTTGAGGGGTCTGGGACTGATAAAGTTGTGGTAGGCCCGTGCCTAACGTTGGCCCCAGTACATTTTCCCTAAACATAACCCTTTCGGGGTTTGTGTGGGATCCTGGGGCCACGGTCTTTACAAAAAACCCTAACCCAGCCAGTGCCACCCAACAGAATTGGACTTGGACCATCTCTTTGTCTTCCACCAGCCTGAAAAACAACAAAAATCAGTTAAAGAAAGTACTTACCTGCTGCACTTACCTGTCCTGATGGTCAAAAATCCTGAAACAAGGTAAAAAGAACCATAAAAATTGAGGGACAATTTTTGGTAAGTTAAAAGGAAGTCAAAAACACTGTCCAGATGGTCAAAAATCCTGAAAAAAGGAAAAAAGAACCATCAAATACATGAAAAAAATCATGGGACAATTTTTGGAAACTTGGAAAAAGTTTATTAATTACCTGGTACACTTATTTTCTGAAGTTAAATAATTTGGAGAAGAAAATAACTTCCAGAAAAATGAAAAAGCTAATTATTTTTCCTTGGTTGTTATTTAAGGAACAATTTTTTCAATAAGGGGGTGTATCCCATGTATTTAAAGGGTCAGTTGAACAAAGTTTTCATCACTCTAGCATCGAAGCAGCCAGGAGAAACATTAAAATGCAAGTCTGTGCCTGATGAAGGTTAAGTCAAACCGAAACGTAGCGCCAAATAGACTTGCAATAAAGAGCTCAAAGTGTTAACCAAGGGGAGGGATGTTTTTTTAGAGCTACAGGGAAGTTTTGAGGGGTCTGGGACTGATAAAGTTGTGGTAGGCCCGTGCCTAACGTTGGCCCCAGTACATTTTCCCTAAACATAACCCTTTCGGGGTTTGTGTGGGATCCTGGGGCCACGGTCTTTACAAAAAACCCTAACCCAGCCAGTGCCACCCAACAGAATTGGACTTGGACCATCTCTTTGTCTTCCACCAGCCTGAAAAACAACAAAAATCAGTTAAAGAAAGTACTTACCTGCTGCACTTACCTGTCCTGATGGTCAAAAATCCTGAAACAAGGTAAAAAGAACCATAAAAATTGAGGGACAATTTTTGGTAAGTTAAAAGGAAGTCAAAAACACTGTCCAGATGGTCAAAAATCCTGAAAAAAGGAAAAAAGAACCATCAAATACATGAAAAAAATCATGGGACAATTTTTGGAAACTTGGAAAAAGTTTATTAATTACCTGGTACACTTATTTTCTGAAGTTAAATAATTTGGAGAAGAAAATAACTTCCAGAAAAATGAAAAAGCTAATTATTTTTCCTTGGTTGTTATTTAAGGAACAATTTTTTCAATAAGGGGGTGTATCCCATGTATTTAAAGGGTCAGTTGAACAAAGTTTTCATCACTCTAGCATCGAAGCAGCCAGGAGAAACATTAAAATGCAAGTCTGTGCCTGATGAAGGTTAAGTCAAACCGAAACGTAGCGCCAAATAGACTTGCAATAAAGAGCTCAAAGTGTTAACCAAGGGGAGGGATGTTTTTTTAGAGCTACAGGGAAGTTTTGAGGGGTCTGGGACTGATAAAGTTGTGGTAGGCCCGTGCCTAACGTTGGCCCCAGTACATTTTCCCTAAACATAACCCTTTCGGGGTTTGTGTGGGATCCTGGGGCCACGGTCTTTACAAAAAACCCTAACCCAGCCAGTGCCACCCAACAGAATTGGACTTGGACCATCTCTTTGTCTTCCACCAGCCTGAAAAACAACAAAAATCAGTTAAAGAAAGTACTTACCTGCTGCACTTACCTGTCCTGATGGTCAAAAATCCTGAAACAAGGTAAAAAGAACCATAAAAATTGAGGGACAATTTTTGGTAAGTTAAAAGGAAGTCAAAAACACTGTCCAGATGGTCAAAAATCCTGAAAAAAGGAAAAAAGAACCATCAAATACATGAAAAAAATCATGGGACAATTTTTGGAAACTTGGAAAAAGTTTATTAATTACCTGGTACACTTATTTTCTGAAGTTAAATAATTTGGAGAAGAAAATAACTTCCAGAAAAATGAAAAAGCTAATTATTTTTCCTTGGTTGTTATTTAAGGAACAATTTTTTCAATAAGGGGGTGTATCCCATGTATTTAAAGGGTCAGTTGAACAAAGTTTTCATCACTCTAGCATCGAAGCAGCCAGGAGAAACATTAAAATGCAAGTCTGTGCCTGATGAAG
Organism: Clarias gariepinus; assembly: GCF_024256425.1. Classification (NCBI taxonomy): domain Eukaryota; kingdom Metazoa; phylum Chordata; class Actinopteri; order Siluriformes; family Clariidae; genus Clarias; species Clarias gariepinus. The sequence continues at coordinate 34,156,406 of NC_071110.1, read as the reverse complement.
GTTAAGTCAAACCGAAACGTAGCGCCAAATAGACTTGCAATAAAGAGCTCAAAGTGTTAACCAAGGGGAGGGATGTTTTTTTAGAGCTACAGGGAAGTTTTGAGGGGTCTGGGACTGATAAAGTTGTGGTAGGCCCGTGCCTAACGTTGGCCCCAGTACATTTTCCCTAAACATAACCCTTTCGGGGTTTGTGTGGGATCCTGGGGCCACGGTCTTTACAAAAAACCCTAACCCAGCCAGTGCCACCCAACAGAATTGGACTTGGACCATCTCTTTGTCTTCCACCAGCCTGAAAAACAACAAAAATCAGTTAAAGAAAGTACTTACCTGCTGCACTTACCTGTCCTGATGGTCAAAAATCCTGAAACAAGGTAAAAAGAACCATAAAAATTGAGGGACAATTTTTGGTAAGTTAAAAGGAAGTCAAAAACACTGTCCAGATGGTCAAAAATCCTGAAAAAAGGAAAAAAGAACCATCAAATACATGAAAAAAATCATGGGACAATTTTTGGAAACTTGGAAAAAGTTTATTAATTACCTGGTACACTTATTTTCTGAAGTTAAATAATTTGGAGAAGAAAATAACTTCCAGAAAAATGAAAAAGCTAATTATTTTTCCTTGGTTGTTATTTAAGGAACAATTTTTTCAATAAGGGGGTGTATCCCATGTATTTAAAGGGTCAGTTGAACAAAGTTTTCATCACTCTAGCATCGAAGCAGCCAGGAGAAACATTAAAATGCAAGTCTGTGCCTGATGAAGGTTAAGTCAAACCGAAACGTAGCGCCAAATAGACTTGCAATAAAGAGCTCAAAGTGTTAACCAAGGGGAGGGATGTTTTTTTAGAGCTACAGGGAAGTTTTGAGGGGTCTGGGACTGATAAAGTTGTGGTAGGCCCGTGCCTAACGTTGGCCCCAGTACATTTTCCCTAAACATAACCCTTTCGGGGTTTGTGTGGGATCCTGGGGCCACGGTCTTTACAAAAAACCCTAACCCAGCCAGTGCCACCCAACAGAATTGGACTTGGACCATCTCTTTGTCTTCCACCAGCCTGAAAAACAACAAAAATCAGTTAAAGAAAGTACTTACCTGCTGCACTTACCTGTCCTGATGGTCAAAAATCCTGAAACAAGGTAAAAAGAACCATAAAAATTGAGGGACAATTTTTGGTAAGTTAAAAGGAAGTCAAAAACACTGTCCAGATGGTCAAAAATCCTGAAAAAAGGAAAAAAGAACCATCAAATACATGAAAAAAATCATGGGACAATTTTTGGAAACTTGGAAAAAGTTTATTAATTACCTGGTACACTTATTTTCTGAAGTTAAATAATTTGGAGAAGAAAATAACTTCCAGAAAAATGAAAAAGCTAATTATTTTTCCTTGGTTGTTATTTAAGGAACAATTTTTTCAATAAGGGGGTGTATCCCATGTATTTAAAGGGTCAGTTGAACAAAGTTTTCATCACTCTAGCATCGAAGCAGCCAGGAGAAACATTAAAATGCAAGTCTGTGCCTGATGAAGGTTAAGTCAAACCGAAACGTAGCGCCAAATAGACTTGCAATAAAGAGCTCAAAGTGTTAACCAAGGGGAGGGATGTTTTTTTAGAGCTACAGGGAAGTTTTGAGGGGTCTGGGACTGATAAAGTTGTGGTAGGCCCGTGCCTAACGTTGGCCCCAGTACATTTTCCCTAAACATAACCCTTTCGGGGTTTGTGTGGGATCCTGGGGCCACGGTCTTTACAAAAAACCCTAACCCAGCCAGTGCCACCCAACAGAATTGGACTTGGACCATCTCTTTGTCTTCCACCAGCCTGAAAAACAACAAAAATCAGTTAAAGAAAGTACTTACCTGCTGCACTTACCTGTCCTGATGGTCAAAAATCCTGAAACAAGGTAAAAAGAACCATAAAAATTGAGGGACAATTTTTGGTAAGTTAAAAGGAAGTCAAAAACACTGTCCAGATGGTCAAAAATCCTGAAAAAAGGAAAAAAGAACCATCAAATACATGAAAAAAATCATGGGACAATTTTTGGAAACTTGGAAAAAGTTTATTAATTACCTGGTACACTTATTTTCTGAAGTTAAATAATTTGGAGAAGAAAATAACTTCCAGAAAAATGAAAAAGCTAATTATTTTTCCTTGGTTGTTATTTAAGGAACAATTTTTTCAATAAGGGGGTGTATCCCATGTATTTAAAGGGTCAGTTGAACAAAGTTTTCATCACTCTAGCATCGAAGCAGCCAGGAGAAACATTAAAATGCAAGTCTGTGCCTGATGAAGGTTAAGTCAAACCGAAACGTAGCGCCAAATAGACTTGCAATAAAGAGCTCAAAGTGTTAACCAAGGGGAGGGATGTTTTTTTAGAGCTACAGGGAAGTTTTGAGGGGTCTGGGACTGATAAAGTTGTGGTAGGCCCGTGCCTAACGTTGGCCCCAGTACATTTTCCCTAAACATAACCCTTTCGGGGTTTGTGTGGGATCCTGGGGCCACGGTCTTTACAAAAAACCCTAACCCAGCCAGTGCCACCCAACAGAATTGGACTTGGACCATCTCTTTGTCTTCCACCAGCCTGAAAAACAACAAAAATCAGTTAAAGAAAGTACTTACCTGCTGCACTTACCTGTCCTGATGGTCAAAAATCCTGAAACAAGGTAAAAAGAACCATAAAAATTGAGGGACAATTTTTGGTAAGTTAAAAGGAAGTCAAAAACACTGTCCAGATGGTCAAAAATCCTGAAAAAAGGAAAAAAGAACCATCAAATACATGAAAAAAATCATGGGACAATTTTTGGAAACTTGGAAAAAGTTTATTAATTACCTGGTACACTTATTTTCTGAAGTTAAATAATTTGGAGAAGAAAATAACTTCCAGAAAAATGAAAAAGCTAATTATTTTTCCTTGGTTGTTATTTAAGGAACAATTTTTTCAATAAGGGGGTGTATCCCATGTATTTAAAGGGTCAGTTGAACAAAGTTTTCATCACTCTAGCATCGAAGCAGCCAGGAGAAACATTAAAATGCAAGTCTGTGCCTGATGAAGGTTAAGTCAAACCGAAACGTAGCGCCAAATAGACTTGCAATAAAGAGCTCAAAGTGTTAACCAAGGGGAGGGATGTTTTTTTTAGAGCTACAGGGAAGTTTTGAGGGGTCTGGGACTGATAAAGTTGTGGTAGGCCCGTGCCTAACGTTGGCCCCAGTACATTTTCCCTAAACATAACCCTTTCGGGGTTTGTGTGGGATCCTGGGGCCACGGTCTTTACAAAAAACCCTAACCCAGCCAGTGCCACCCAACAGAATTGGACTTGGACCATCTCTTTGTCTTCCACCAGCCTGAAAAACAACAAAAATCAGTTAAAGAAAGTACTTACCTGCTGCACTTACCTGTCCTGATGGTCAAAAATCCTGAAACAAGGTAAAAAGAACCATAAAAATTGAGGGACAATTTTTGGTAAGTTAAAAGGAAGTCAAAAACACTGTCCAGATGGTCAAAAATCCTGAAAAAAGGAAAAAAGAACCATCAAATACATGAAAAAAATCATGGGACAATTTTTGGAAACTTGGAAAAAGTTTATTAATTACCTGGTACACTTATTTTCTGAAGTTAAATAATTTGGAGAAGAAAATAACTTCCAGAAAAATGAAAAAGCTAATTATTTTTCCTTGGTTGTTATTTAAGGAACAATTTTTTCAATAAGGGGGTGTATCCCATGTATTTAAAGGGTCAGTTGAACAAAGTTTTCATCACTCTAGCATCGAAGCAGCCAGGAGAAACATTAAAATGCAAGTCTGTGCCTGATGAAGGTTAAGTCAAACCGAAACGTAGCGCCAAATAGACTTGCAATAAAGAGCTCAAAGTGTTAACCAAGGGGAGGGATGTTTTTTTTAGAGCTACAGGGAAGTTTTGAGGGGTCTGGGACTGATAAAGTTGTGGTAGGCCCGTGCCTAACGTTGGCCCCAGTACATTTTCCCTAAACATAACCCTTTCGGGGTTTGTGTGGGATCCTGGGGCCACGGTCTTTACAAAAAACCCTAACCCAGCCAGTGCCACCCAACAGAATTGGACTTGGACCATCTCTTTGTCTTCCACCAGCCTGAAAAACAACAAAAATCAGTTAAAGAAAGTACTTACCTGCTGCACTTACCTGTCCTGATGGTCAAAAATCCTGAAACAAGGTAAAAAGAACCATAAAAATTGAGGGACAATTTTTGGTAAGTTAAAAGGAAGTCAAAAACACTGTCCAGATGGTCAAAAATCCTGAAAAAAGGAAAAAAGAACCATCAAATACATGAAAAAAATCATGGGACAATTTTTGGAAACTTGGAAAAAGTTTATTAATTACCTGGTACACTTATTTTCTGAAGTTAAATAATTTGGAGAAGAAAATAACTTCCAGAAAAATGAAAAAGCTAATTATTTTTCCTTGGTTGTTATTTAAGGAACAATTTTTTCAATAAGGGGGTGTATCCCATGTATTTAAAGGGTCAGTTGAACAAAGTTTTCATCACTCTAGCATCGAAGCAGCCAGGAGAAACATTAAAATGCAAGTCTGTGCCTGATGAAGGTTAAGTCAAACCGAAACGTAGCGCCAAATAGACTTGCAATAAAGAGCTCAAAGTGTTAACCAAGGGGAGGGATGTTTTTTTTAGAGCTACAGGGAAGTTTTGAGGGGTCTGGGACTGATAAAGTTGTGGTAGGCCCGTGCCTAACGTTGGCCCCAGTACATTTTCCCTAAACATAACCCTTTCGGGGTTTGTGTGGGATCCTGGGGCCACGGTCTTTACAAAAAACCCTAACCCTAAAATTTTAAACCTAAACATAACCGTTAGTTTTAACCTCTTAACCTAAAATTTTAAACCTAAACATAACCATTAGTTTTAACCTCTAAACCTAAATTTTTAAACCTAAACATAACCGTTAGTTTTAAATTTAAGTTCTAGAACCCTAGATCAGCACAACCCTATGTTCTTATAACCCTAGGTGTATCTGACCTCAAACCGTTCTACGGGCACTATCCCTTAAGACTTATTTTACCCTATCTGGGGTAGGAGTGCTCGGTAATTAATTTCTCCCCAGCCTAGCCCAAAACACGATCGTTAGCCTACTTCAATCTATCAGGCGCCATATCCGTCGATCGTTTGTATGGAGAGCGCTGGAGATGAGGCCTGAGTTGCAGGCCCGTGCACCACGTGGGTCTCTGGGTTTACGCCAGAGCTACGTCTTTTTACCCTAACCTAACCGGCCAGTGCCGCCCTCGGTCACCTTGTCTCCGGCCACCTCCACGGTTGATCTTAACCTGGTGGGCAGAGGTTAAAAAAGTCTAACTGTTAACCTCCTTTTATATACAACATGCATAAAATAACATTAACCTTCTGTATTAACTAATATTCATTTAAATGCAATCTAGACACCCACTCAGGCACCCTAGTAATTGGGGGCAACAGTATCGAAGCTCATACATGAGCACGTACTGTAATGTTTGGACCGAAAGGCACGGGAGATCCATTGCTTAGGACGACCGAAAATAAAGGCTCGTAGGCGGCGGCATGCTAAGAGATATGGGGGGAAGCTGTCGGAGGCGTAAGTGCATTGCCACACAAGGGGTCGTTGGGCATGCGTCTAGAGCACGATCTGGAATAGCCAGGATCTAGATTAGGGGTCAAGGCACCCTCAAGGACCAAAAGGAGGGCTGAGGCCTAAAACGACCCAATACTTCATGTCACCCTCGGAGGTTTGGGCCACCCCGAGACGGAGGGCACTCTTTAGCTTAGGCTCAGACTGCGTGTCCTGACTCTGGTTTATGCTGTCCTCGAGCAACCTTCTGTTGATCGCTGTCTGCCTCACGACGCCCTAAGATAGGCGTCTGCTGGTCCAAGCTTGCTTCTTTCAGAGCGTTACAGCTCAGGCAAGAATGATAGAATATGCGTCGTAGGTTATTAGGCCTAAAAATCATTTACAATATTTGATTCAATTCATTCACTAAATAGGTCAAACATCGCTCACTAGGATATTAGGGAGATTGCAACTGTGATCCACCCTGATACAAAATGTTTTGGCTGAAACTTTGGCCCAAACCACTAATTAGAGACGTTTATTATATAATTTAACTTAAAACAGTAAATTTTTACATTAGAAGCGATAAAATTCTAATTATTAGGTACACTGCGTCATAGTATATCAGACTTTGCTCCTAAAATAACTACAAAGTCTGATTCATTTATTATAAAATAGGTTAAAGATTGATAATTAGATTTATGAGGATGATTGCAACTGTGATCCATCCTTATACAAAATGTTTGGACTGCAACTGTGGCCCAAATATTAATTTAGAGACATTTATTAGATATTTTAAACTATAAGATTTTAGTTTTTCATCTCATTGGCGTTCCGTGTATTAGAGATTTTTTATCCTATTGGCGTTCCACAACCGACTGCGGCCCAAAGCATCATGGGCAACTTAAATCTGGAGTGCATTGTAAGAAATAACTCCTAAACTACAAAAGATAGAGTCGTGCCGTTTTTTGCGACGTGATGTTTGAGACACACTGAATGTAAACAATAAATAACTGAATAATACAATAAAAATTTAAAATCTACCATCAGTGTGAAAAATAAGCCTACTAAGGACCTGGGTTGGCCTCCCACTAAGACTTTACTTGGCTGGGGATTCTACTGTCGTTTGGATAAGATTTTCCTCAGGAGACCTACCCATTAGAAGTCTCTTGACCCGATCTGGGGTCATCCGCTGGGATCAGATGGTCTACACTGATGGTGCAACACTCTGTCCAATTGGTTCCGGAAACCTTGCGGTGCTAACACAAGGGCCATTGGCAGAGAGGTGAGTCTTGGTTATCTACCAGTCTTCACTGTATTGAGCATAGAAAGAGGGTTATGACTGTATTAGAAAAAATGTTAGTTAATTTAAACCTTAGCTCTATAGTCTTAATTTACATCAGTATTATAAATAGGACTTTTAAAAAAGGGTTTATTTGCTTAAATTAATATTTTAAACAAATAAGTAATATTTTAGAGTGATTGTAGAATGGTTCAGGTGGTATTAATATAATTTCAATAAATTCAAACCTTAGTTCTATAGACTTCAATAACATCAGTATTATAAATAGGACTTTAAAAAGGTTTATTTAATTAATTTAAATGTTTAATCAATCAATAGATAATACTTTAGAGTGTGTGTATCTCAGATTTACTAGGATTTTTTCAATAAATTTAAACCTTAGCTCTATAGGCTTTAATTACAACCACTATTATAAATAGGACTTTAAAAGGGTCATTTGTTTGAATTAATATTCTAAACTAATAAATAAATAAACATAAATTACTCATTCAATTGGCTATGGGACACGAGCCGGGGACTGATCCACCTACGGCGGGCCGCCATGGAGGAGGGTGTATAGTAATTGAAGGCCGAAACACCCTGTGATTCTATGGTTTACTACTGATGACGTGTCTCACAATTTAGGATATCGTTGGGTTAAAGGGAATTTTAATCTTAGCTCACACCCTTAACCTTAAATAGGATTTATTCCGTCTCTTATCCCTGAACTCAAAATATAACCGTTAGTTTTAACCTCTTAACCTAAAATTTTAAACCTAAACATAACCGTTAGTTTTAACCTCTTAACCTAAAATTTTAAACCTAAACATAACCATTAGTTTTAACCTCTAAACCTAAATTTTTAAACCTAAACATAACCGTTAGTTTTAAATTTAAGTTCTAGAACCCTAGATCAGCACAACCCTATGTTCTTATAACCCTAGGTGTATCTGACCTCAAACCGTTCTACGGGCACTATCCCTTAAGACTTATTTTACCCTATCTGGGGTAGGAGTGCTCGGTAATTAATTTCTCCCCAGCCTAGCCCAAAACACGATCGTTAGCCTACTTCAATCTATCAGGCGCCATATCCGTCGATCGTTTGTATGGAGAGCGCTGGAGATGAGGCCTGAGTTGCAGGCCCGTGCACCACGTGGGTCTCTGGGTTTACGCCAGAGCTACGTCTTTTTACCCTAACCTAACCGGCCAGTGCCGCCCTCGGTCACCTTGTCTCCGGCCACCTCCACGGTTGATCTTAACCTGGTGGGCAGAGGTTAAAAAAGTCTAACTGTTAACCTCCTTTTATATACAACATGCATAAAATAACATTAACCTTCTGTATTAACTAATATTCATTTAAATGCAATCTAGACACCCACTCAGGCACCCTAGTAATTGGGGGCAACAGTATCGAAGCTCATACATGAGCACGTACTGTAATGTTTGGACCGAAAGGCACGGGAGATCCATTGCTTAGGACGACCGAAAATAAAGGCTCGTAGGCGGCGGCACGCTAAGAGATATGGGGGGAAGCTGTCGGAGGCGTAAGTGCATTGCCACACAAGGGGTCGTTGGGCATGCGTCTAGAGCACGATCTGGAATAGCCAGGATCTAGATTAGGGGTCAAGGCACCCTCAAGGACCAAAAGGAGGGCTGAGGCCTAAAACGACCCAATACTTCATGTCACCCTCGGAGGTTTGGGCCACCCCGAGACGGAGGGCACTCTTTAGCTTAGGCTCAGACTGCGTGTCCTGACTCTGGTTTATGCTGTCCTCGAGCAACCTTCTGTTGATCGCTGTCTGCCTCACGACGCCCTAAGATAGGCGTCTGCTGGTCCAAGCTTGCTTCTTTCAGAGCGTTACAGCTCAGGCAAGAATGATAGAATATGCGTCGTAGGTTATTAGGCCTAAAAATCATTTACAATATTTGATTCAATTCATTCACTAAATAGGTCAAACATCGCTCACTAGGATATTAGGGAGATTGCAACTGTGATCCACCCTGATACAAAATGTTTTGGCTGAAACTTTGGCCCAAACCACTAATTAGAGACGTTTATTATATAATTTAACTTAAAACAGTAAATTTTTACATTAGAAGCGATAAAATTCTAATTATTAGGTACACTGCGTCATAGTATATCAGACTTTGCTCCTAAAATAACTACAAAGTCTGATTCATTTATTATAAAATAGGTTAAAGATTGATAATTAGATTTATGAGGATGATTGCAACTGTGATCCATCCTTATACAAAATGTTTGGACTGCAACTGTGGCCCAAATATTAATTTAGAGACATTTATTAGATATTTTAAACTATAAGATTTTAGTTTTTCATCTCATTGGCGTTCCGTGTATTAGAGATTTTTTATCCTATTGGCGTTCCACAACCGACTGCGGCCCAAAGCATCATGGGCAACTTAAATCTGGAGTGCATTGTAAGAAATAACTCCTAAACTACAAAAGATAGAGTCGTGCCGTTTTTTGCGACGTGATGTTTGAGACACACTGAATGTAAACAATAAATAACTGAATAATACAATAAAAATTTAAAATCTACCATCAGTGTGAAAAATAAGCCTACTAAGGACCTGGGTTGGCCTCCCACTAAGACTTTACTTGGCTGGGGATTCTACTGTCGTTTGGATAAGATTTTCCTCAGGAGACCTACCCATTAGAAGTCTCTTGACCCGATCTGGGGTCATCCGCTGGGATCAGATGGTCTACACTGATGGTGCAACACTCTGTCCAATTGGTTCCGGAAACCTTGCGGTGCTAACACAAGGGCCATTGGCAGAGAGGTGAGTCTTGGTTATCTACCAGTCTTCACTGTATTGAGCATAGAAAGAGGGTTATGACTGTATTAGAAAAAATGTTAGTTAATTTAAACCTTAGCTCTATAGTCTTAATTTACATCAGTATTATAAATAGGACTTTTAAAAAAGGGTTTATTTGCTTAAATTAATATTTTAAACAAATAAGTAATATTTTAGAGTGATTGTAGAATGGTTCAGGTGGTATTAATATAATTTCAATAAATTCAAACCTTAGTTCTATAGACTTCAATAACATCAGTATTATAAATAGGACTTTAAAAAGGTTTATTTAATTAATTTAAATGTTTAATCAATCAATAGATAATACTTTAGAGTGTGTGTATCTCAGATTTACTAGGATTTTTTCAATAAATTTAAACCTTAGCTCTATAGGCTTTAATTACAACCACTATTATAAATAGGACTTTAAAAGGGTCATTTGTTTGAATTAATATTCTAAACTAATAAATAAATAAACATAAATTACTCATTCAATTGGCTATGGGACACGAGCCGGGGACTGATCCACCTACGGCGGGCCGCCATGGAGGAGGGTGTATAGTAATTGAAGGCCGAAACACCCTGTGATTCTATGGTTTACTACTGATGACGTGTCTCACAATTTAGGATATCGTTGGGTTAAAGGGAATTTTAATCTTAGCTCACACCCTTAACCTTAAATAGGATTTATTCCGTCTCTTATCCCTGAACTCAAAATATAACCGTTAGTTTTAACCTCTTAACCTAAAATTTTAAACCTAAACATAACCGTTAGTTTTAACCTCTTAACCTAAAATTTTAAACCTAAACATAACCATTAGTTTTAACCTCTAAACCTAAATTTTTAAACCTAAACATAACCGTTAGTTTTAAATTTAAGTTCTAGAACCCTAGATCAGCACAACCCTATGTTCTTATAACCCTAGGTGTATCTGACCTCAAACCGTTCTACGGGCACTATCCCTTAAGACTTATTTTACCCTATCTGGGGTAGGAGTGCTCGGTAATTAATTTCTCCCCAGCCTAGCCCAAAACACGATCGTTAGCCTACTTCAATCTATCAGGCGCCATATCCGTCGATCGTTTGTATGGAGAGCGCTGGAGATGAGGCCTGAGTTGCAGGCCCGTGCACCACGTGGGTCTCTGGGTTTACGCCAGAGCTACGTCTTTTTACCCTAACCTAACCGGCCAGTGCCGCCCTCGGTCACCTTGTCTCCGGCCACCTCCACGGTTGATCTTAACCTGGTGGGCAGAGGTTAAAAAAGTCTAACTGTTAACCTCCTTTTATATACAACATGCATAAAATAACATTAACCTTCTGTATTAACTAATATTCATTTAAATGCAATCTAGACACCCACTCAGGCACCCTAGTAATTGGGGGCAACAGTATCGAAGCTCATACATGAGCACGTACTGTAATGTTTGGACCGAAAGGCACGGGAGATCCATTGCTTAGGACGACCGAAAATAAAGGCTCGTAGGCGGCGGCACGCTAAGAGATATGGGGGGAAGCTGTCGGAGGCGTAAGTGCATTGCCACACAAGGGGTCGTTGGGCATGCGTCTAGAGCACGATCTGGAATAGCCAGGATCTAGATTAGGGGTCAAGGCACCCTCAAGGACCAAAAGGAGGGCTGAGGCCTAAAACGACCCAATACTTCATGTCACCCTCGGAGGTTTGGGCCACCCCGAGACGGAGGGCACTCTTTAGCTTAGGCTCAGACTGCGTGTCCTGACTCTGGTTTATGCTGTCCTCGAGCAACCTTCTGTTGATCGCTGTCTGCCTCACGACGCCCTAAGATAGGCGTCTGCTGGTCCAAGCTTGCTTCTTTCAGAGCGTTACAGCTCAGGCAAGAATGATAGAATATGCGTCGTAGGTTATTAGGCCTAAAAATCATTTACAATATTTGATTCAATTCATTCACTAAATAGGTCAAACATCGCTCACTAGGATATTAGGGAGATTGCAACTGTGATCCACCCTGATACAAAATGTTTTGGCTGAAACTTTGGCCCAAACCACTAATTAGAGACGTTTATTATATAATTTAACTTAAAACAGTAAATTTTTACATTAGAAGCGATAAAATTCTAATTATTAGGTACACTGCGTCATAGTATATCAGACTTTGCTCCTAAAATAACTACAAAGTCTGATTCATTTATTATAAAATAGGTTAAAGATTGATAATTAGATTTATGAGGATGATTGCAACTGTGATCCATCCTTATACAAAATGTTTGGACTGCAACTGTGGCCCAAATATTAATTTAGAGACATTTATTAGATATTTTAAACTATAAGATTTTAGTTTTTCATCTCATTGGCGTTCCGTGTATTAGAGATTTTTTATCCTATTGGCGTTCCACAACCGACTGCGGCCCAAAGCATCATGGGCAACTTAAATCTGGAGTGCATTGTAAGAAATAACTCCTAAACTACAAAAGATAGAGTCGTGCCGTTTTTTGCGACGTGATGTTTGAGACACACTGAATGTAAACAATAAATAACTGAATAATACAATAAAAATTTAAAATCTACCATCAGTGTGAAAAATAAGCCTACTAAGGACCTGGGTTGGCCTCCCACTAAGACTTTACTTGGCTGGGGATTCTACTGTCGTTTGGATAAGATTTTCCTCAGGAGACCTACCCATTAGAAGTCTCTTGACCCGATCTGGGGTCATCCGCTGGGATCAGATGGTCTACACTGATGGTGCAACACTCTGTCCAATTGGTTCCGGAAACCTTGCGGTGCTAACACAAGGGCCATTGGCAGAGAGGTGAGTCTTGGTTATCTACCAGTCTTCACTGTATTGAGCATAGAAAGAGGGTTATGACTGTATTAGAAAAAATGTTAGTTAATTTAAACCTTAGCTCTATAGTCTTAATTTACATCAGTATTATAAATAGGACTTTTAAAAAAGGGTTTATTTGCTTAAATTAATATTTTAAACAAATAAGTAATATTTTAGAGTGATTGTAGAATGGTTCAGGTGGTATTAATATAATTTCAATAAATTCAAACCTTAGTTCTATAGACTTCAATAACATCAGTATTATAAATAGGACTTTAAAAAGGTTTATTTAATTAATTTAAATGTTTAATCAATCAATAGATAATACTTTAGAGTGTGTGTATCTCAGATTTACTAGGATTTTTTCAATAAATTTAAACCTTAGCTCTATAGGCTTTAATTACAACCACTATTATAAATAGGACTTTAAAAGGGTCATTTGTTTGAATTAATATTCTAAACTAATAAATAAATAAACATAAATTACTCATTCAATTGGCTATGGGACACGAGCCGGGGACTGATCCACCTACGGCGGGCCGCCATGGAGGAGGGTGTATAGTAATTGAAGGCCGAAACACCCTGTGATTCTATGGTTTACTACTGATGACGTGTCTCACAATTTAGGATATCGTTGGGTTAAAGGGAATTTTAATCTTAGCTCACACCCTTAACCTTAAATAGGATTTATTCCGTCTCTTATCCCTGAACTCAAAATATAACCGTTAGTTTTAACCTCTTAACCTAAAATTTTAAACCTAAACATAACCGTTAGTTTTAACCTCTTAACCTAAAATTTTAAACCTAAACATAACCATTAGTTTTAACCTCTAAACCTAAATTTTTAAACCTAAACATAACCGTTAGTTTTAAATTTAAGTTCTAGAACCCTAGATCAGCACAACCCTATGTTCTTATAACCCTAGGTGTATCTGACCTCAAACCGTTCTACGGGCACTATCCCTTAAGACTTATTTTACCCTATCTGGGGTAGGAGTGCTCGGTAATTAATTTCTCCCCAGCCTAGCCCAAAACACGATCGTTAGCCTACTTCAATCTATCAGGCGCCATATCCGTCGATCGTTTGTATGGAGAGCGCTGGAGATGAGGCCTGAGTTGCAGGCCCGTGCACCACGTGGGTCTCTGGGTTTACGCCAGAGCTACGTCTTTTTACCCTAACCCTAACCCTAACCCTAACCCCTAACCCTAACCCTAACCCTAACCCTAACCCTAACCCTATCCTTATACCCTATCGTAACCCTATCGTAACCCTAAACCCTAAACTTACCCAAAACTCAACCATAGAGGTGCACGCCTATATCTCAGGACCTGGTGGTGCTAGAGACACCAAACCAAGTGCATTAGACTCGGCGTCCCCCAATTAGTCTATATACCCAATTTCAGCCTCCTAGGACCTACACAAACAAAGTGCACCCCGGGGTGCACTTTCGCATTTATCCTTATACCTGCTGTAGCCTGCTGTAGCCCTAACCCTAATCTTAACACAAAACTCAACCATAGGGGTGCACGCCTATATCTCAGGACCTGGTGGTGCTAGAGACACCAAACCAAGTGCATTAGACTCGGCGTCCCCCAATTAGTCTATATACCCAATTTCAGCCTCCTAGGACCTACACAAACAAAGTGCACCCCGGGGTGCACTTTCGCATTTATCCTTATACCCTATCGTAACCCTATCGTAACCCTAAACCCTAAACTTACCCAAAACTCAACCATAGAGGTGCACGCCTATATCTCAGGACCTGGTGGTGCTAGAGACACCAAACCAAGTGCATTAGACTCGGCGTCCCCCAATTAGTCTATATACCCAATTTCAGCCTCCTAGGACCTACACAAACAAAGTGCACCCCGGGGTGCACTTTCGCATTTATCCTTATACCTGCTGTAGCCCTAACCCTAATCTTAACACAAAACTCAACCATAGAGATGCACGGCTATATCTCAGGACCTGGTGGTGCTAGAGACACCAAACCAAGTGCATTAGACTCGGCGTCCCCCAATTAGTCTATATACCCAATTTCAGCCTCCTAGGACCTACACAGACAAAGTGCACCCCGGGGTGCACTTTCGCATTTATCCTTATACCTGCTGTAGCCCTAACCCTAATCTTAACACAAAACTCAACCATAGAGATGCACGGCTATATCTCAGGACCTGGTGGTGCTAGAGACACCAAACCAAGTGCATTAGACTCGGCGTCCCCCAATTAGTCTATATACCCAATTTCAGCCTCCTAGGACCTACACAGACAAAGTGCACCCCGGGGTGCACTTTCGCATTTATCCTTATACCTGTCGTAACCCTAAACCCTAACTTTACCCTAAACTCAACCATATGGGTGCACGCCTATATCTCAGGACCTGGTGGTGCTAGAGACACCAAACCAAGTGCATTAGACTCGGCGTCCCCCAATTAGTCTATATACCCAATTTCAGCCTCCTAGGACCTACACAAACAAAGTGCACTCCGGGGTGCACTTTCGCATTTATCCTTATACCTATCGTAACCCTATCGTAACCCTAAACCCTAAACTTACCCAAAACTCAACCATAGAGGTGCACGCCTATATCTCAGGACCTGGTGGTGTTAGAGACACCAAACCAAGTGCATTAGACTCGGCCTCCCCCAATTAGTCTATATACCCAATTTCAGCCTCCTAGGACCTACACAAACAAAGTGCCCCCCGGGGTGCACTTTCGCATTTATCCTTATACCTGCTGTAGCCTGCTGTAGCCCTAACCCTAATCTTAACACAAAACTCAACCATAGGGGTGCACGCCTATATCTCAGGACCTGGTGGTGCTAGAGACACCAAACCAAGTGCATTAGACTCGGCGTCCCCCAATTAGTCTATATACCCAATTTCAGCCTCCTAGGACCTACACAAACAAAGTGCACCCCGGGGTGCACTTTCGCATTTATCCTTATACCCTATCGTAACCCTATCGTAACCCTAAACCCTAAACTTACCCAAAACTCAACCATAGAGGTGCACGCCTATATCTCAGGACCTGGTGGTGCTAGAGACACCAAACCAAGTGCATTAGACTCGGCGTCCCCCAATTAGTCTATATACCCAATTTCAGCCTCCTAGGACCTACACAAACAAAGTGCACCCCGGGGTGCACTTTCGCATTTATCCTTATACCTGCTGTAGCCCTAACCCTAATCTTAACACAAAACTCAACCATAGAGATGCACGGCTATATCTCAGGACCTGGTGGTGCTAGAGACACCAAACCAAGTGCATTAGACTCGGCGTCCCCCAATTAGTCTATATACCCAATTTCAGCCTCCTAGGACCTACACAAACAAAGTGCACCCCGGGGTGCACTTTCGCATTTATCCTTATACCTGTCGTAACCCTAAACCCTAACTTTACCCTAAACTCAACCATATGGGTGCACGCCTATATCTCAGGACCTGGTGGTGCTAGAGACACCAAACCAAGTGCATTAGACTCGGCGTCCCCCAATTAGTCTATATACCCAATTTCAGCCTCCTAGGACCTACACAAACAAAGTGCACCCCGGGGTGCACTTTCGCATTTATCCTTATACCTGCTGTAGCCTGCTGTAGCCCTAACCCTAATCTTAACACAAAACTCAACCATAGGGGTGCACGCCTATATCTCAGGACCTGGTGGTGCTAGAGACACCAAACCAAGTGCATTAGACTCGGCGTCCCCCAATTAGTCTATATACCCAATTTCAGCCTCCTAGGACCTACACAAACAAAGTGCACCCCGGGGTGCACTTTCGCATTTATCCTTATACCTGCTGTAGCCCTAACCCTAATCTTAACACAAAACTCAACCATAGAGATGCACGGCTATATCTCAGGACCTGGTGGTGCTAGAGACACCAAACCAAGTGCATTAGACTCGGCGTCCCCCAATTAGTCTATATACCCAATTTCAGCCTCCTAGGACCTACACAGACAAAGTGCACCCCGGGGTGCACTTTCGCATTTATCCTTATACCTGTCGTAACCCTAAACCCTAACTTTACCCTAAACTCAACCATATGGGTGCACGCCTATATCTCAGGACCTGGTGGTGCTAGAGACACCAAACCAAGTGCATTAGACTCGGCGTCCCCCAATTAGTCTATATACCCAATTTCAGCCTCCTAGGACCTACACAAACAAAGTGCACCCCGGGGTGCACTTTCGCATTTATCCTTATACCTATCGTAACCCTATCGTAACCCTAAACCCTAAACTTACCCAAAACTCAACCATAGAGGTGCACGCCTATATCTCAGGACCTGGTGGTGCTAGAGACACCAAACCAAGTGCATTAGACTCGGCGTCCCCCAATTAGTCTATATACCCAATTTCAGCCTCCTAGGACCTACACAAACAAAGTGCACCCCGGGGTGCACTTTCGCATTTATCCTTATACCTGCTGTAGCCCTAACCCTAATCTTAACACAAAACTCAACCATAGAGATGCACGGCTATATCTCAGGACCTGGTGGTGCTAGAGACACCAAACCAAGTGCATTAGACTCGGCGTCCCCCAATTAGTCTATATACCCAATTTCAGCCTCCTAGGACCTACACAGACAAAGTGCACCCCGGGGTGCACTTTCGCATTTATCCTTATACCTGTCGTAACCCTAAACCTTAACTTTACCCTAAACTCAACCATATGGGTGCACGCCTATATCTCAGGAGCTGGTGGTGCTAGAGACACCAAACCAAGTGCATTAGACTCGGCGTCCCCCAATTAGTCTATATACCCAATTTCAGCCTCCTAGGACCTACACAAACAAAGTGCACCCCGGGGTGCACTTTCGCATTTATCCTTATACCTGCTGTAGCCTGCTGTAGCCCTAACCCTAATCTTAACACAAAACTCAACCATAGGGGTGCACGCCTATATCTCAGGACCTGGTGGTGCTAGAGACACCAAACCAAGTGCATTAGACTCGGCGTCCCCCAATTAGTCTATATACCCAATTTCAGCCTCCTAGGACCTACACAAACAAAGTGCACCCCGGGGTGCACTTTCGCATTTATCCTTATACCCTATCGTAACCCTATCGTAACCCTAAACCCTAAACTTACCCAAAACTCAACCATAGAGGTGCACACCTATATCTCAGGACCTGGTGGTGCTAGAGACACCAAACCAAGTGCATTAGACTCGGCGTCCCCCAATTAGTCTATATACCCAATTTCAGCCTCCTAGGACCTACACAAACAAAGTGCACCCCGGGGTGCACTTTCGCATTTATCCTTATACCTGCTGTAGCCCTAACCCTAATCTTAACACAAAACTCAACCATAGAGATGCACGGCTATATCTCAGGACCTGGTGGTGCTAGAGACACCAAACCAAGTGCATTAGACTCGGCGTCCCCCAATTAGTCTATATACCCAATTTCAGCCTCCTAGGACCTACACAGACAAAGTGCACCCCGGGGTGCACTTTCGCATTTATCCTTATACCTGCTGTAGCCCTAACCCTAATCTTAACACAAAACTCAACCATAGAGATGCACGGCTATATCTCAGGACCTGGTGGTGCTAGAGACACCAAACCAAGTGCATTAGACTCGGCGTCCCCCAATTAGTCTATATACCCAATTTCAGCCTCCTAGGACCTACACAAACAAAGTGCACCCCGGGGTGCACTTTCGCATTTATCCTTATACCTGTCGTAACCCTAAACCCTAACTTTACCCTAAACTCAACCATATGGGTGCACGCCTATATCTCAGGACCTGGTGGTGCTAGAGACACCAAACCAAGTGCATTAGACTCGGCGTCCCCCAATTAGTCTATATACCCAATTTCAGCCTCCTAGGACCTACACAAACAAAGTGCACTCCGGGGTGCACTTTCGCATTTATCCTTATACCTATCGTAACCCTATCGTAACCCTAAACCCTAAACTTACCCAAAACTCAACCATAGAGGTGCACGCCTATATCTCAGGACCTGGTGGTGCTAGAGACACCAAACCAAGTGCATTAGACTCGGCGTCCCCCAATTAGTCTATATACCCAATTTCAGCCTCCTAGGACCTACACAAACAAAGTGCACCCCGGGGTGCACTTTCGCATTTATCCTTATACCTATCGTAACCCTATCGTAACCCTAAACCCTAAACTTACCCAAAACTCAACCATAGAGGTGCACGCCTATATCTCAGGACCTGGTGGTGTTAGAGACACCAAACCAAGTGCATTAGACTCGGCGTCCCCCAATTAGTCTATATACCCAATTTCAGCCTCCTAGGACCTACACAAACAAAGTGCACCCCGGGGTGCACTTTCGCATTTATCCTTATACCTCTGCTGTAGCCCTAACCCTAATCTTAACACAAAACTCAACCATAGGGGTGCACGCCTATATCTCAGGACCTGGTGGTGCTAGAGACACCAAACCAAGTGCATTAGACTCGGCGTCCCCCAATTAGTCTATATACCCAATTTCAGCCTCCTAGGACCTACACAAACAAAGTGCACCCCGGGGTGCACTTTCGCATTTATCCTTATACCTAACCCTAACCCTAACCCTAACCCTAACCCCTAACCCTAACCCGAGGCGTCGCAGTTATTCACAATGATAATTTGACTATTGTACAAAAACACGGACACAAATTTAATTCATTTGAAATTCTTTATAGTAACATAAGTGTATTTAACTATATTAAGTCAGCTCAGTCGATCCCGCTAATTGTCATTTACAGTCCTCCAGGGCCGTACTCTGAATTTCTTAGTGAATTTGCAGATTTCCTTTCAAACCTAGTCGTTTCTGTAGACAAAGTGTTAATTGCTGGAGATTTTAATATTCATTTTGAAAACCCAGAAGACCCTCTGAGAACAGCATTTATGTCCATACTGGACTCGGTAGGAGTAAATCAGTGTGTAGTAGGACCCACTCATAAAGCAGGTCACACTTTAGATTTAATAATATTATTCGGATTAAGTATAAGAAATTTATTCACAATTCCACTATCTGAAGTTATCTCAGATCACTATCTTGTCTCAATTCAAGTGTGTCACAGTAATAATGTACGCACAGCGCCGCGCTACCGTATAAAACGTACATTCACATCAACTACCAAACAGAGTTTTATCAGTAATCTCCCAGAGTTCCCAACTTCGATTAGATCACCGTCTGACCCCACAGAACTCGATCAGGCGACTGAATATTTAGAGTCGACATTTCGCTATACCTTAGATAATGTAGCTCCAGTTAAAAGAAAAATTATTAGAGATAAGAAACTTGCTCCCTGGTATAACGATCAAACGCGCACTTTAAAACAGACCGCTCGGAAATTAGAACGTAAATGGCGTCAAACTAAATTACTAGTATTTCAAATAGCATGAAAGGAGAGCATCCTGAACTATAGAAAAGCTCTTAGTGTAGCTAGATCAACATATCTCTCCACTCTTATAGAAAATAACAAAAATAATCCTAGATTCTTATTTAATGCTGTAGCCAAATTAACCAGAAATAAGCCCACTGCAGAAATCTCCACAACAACATCATGCAATAGTGAGGACTTCATGAACTTTTTTAATAATGAAATTGTAAATATTAGGCATAAAATTGAGGTTTTGAAACCGAACAATGTAATTGATGCAGATATTAATCTAGCCATGTCAGATCAGAACCTAGAATACTTTACTCCCCTTGAAGAGAATGAACTAATTTCACTCATCTCTTCTTCAAATTCATCAACCTGTATATTAGATCCTGTACCGACACATTTTCTTAAACAGATAGTACCAGCAATAACAGAACCCCTGTTGAGAATAATTAATTCTTCACTCAGCATTGGTTATGTTCCAAAATCTTTTAAATTAGCAGTTATCAAACCAATAATTAAGAAACCTGACCTCGACCCCTGTCAGCTGTCCAGTTACAGGCCAATATCAAACCTCCCCTTTATCTCTAAGATTCTGGAAAAGATAGTAGCGGAGCAGCTATGCTCATATATACATAGAAATGGCATACATGAACTGTATCAGTCAGGATTTAGGCCTCATCACAGTACAGAGACAGCACTCGTTAAAGTAGTAAATGACATTCTATTGGCCTCTGATCAGGGTTGTGTAACTATGCTTGTATTAAAATTCAAATCAAATTCAAATTCAAATTTTATTTGTCACATACACAAACATACACAGTACGAAATGTAGTGAAATGTATTATACGACTGCCATTGACCCTAAAAGAGAGTTAAATTTTACAAATAAGAAATAAATATGAATAAAAGAAATACGATAGAAATTAAATTACAAAATTAAATTAAACTAGGAAAAATAGAACTAAAAATAAAAATAGAAATGTGCTATGAAAAAATAGAACTAAAAATAAAAATAGAAATAGGATGTACAAAATAGAAATATACAGTGCAAATTGAAATATACTTTACGGTGTGTGCAAATATGCATGGAACAAAGTGTCTTAGTGCAGAGGTTATTAAAGTGTCTTTGTGCACTGGTCCAGGATGTAAACGTAAAACTGTAAAATGTAGTGTAGTTGTGAAGGTAGGTGTGCAAAGTTATTAAAGTGTCTTTGTGCAATGGTCCGGGATGTAACGTACGACATGTAGTGTATATATGAAGGATGGTGAGCGTGTAATTGTCCATAGTGTTCATGGATGTAAGATGATTGATGGATTTGACCAATTATGAAAATATTGTGTAGTTCTGCATAGTGGTGTGGTTGTGGTTGAGAGACCTTATCGCCTGCGGGAAGAAGCTCCTCCTCAGTCTCTCTGTGTTGGCCTTCAAGGAGCGGAATCGCTTCCCAGACCGCAACAGAGTAAACAGTCCGTTATTGGGGTGGCTGAGGTCCTTCACGATCTTCCTGGCCTTGGTCAAGCACCGCTTGTTGTAGATCGAGTGCAGGTCAGGGAGCTCGATGCGGATGATGCGCTCAGCTGATCGCACCACCCTCTGTAGAGCTCGTCTGTCCTGCATGGTGCTGTTCCCGAACCAGGTCGTGATATTTCCCGTCAGGATGCTCTCGATGGTGCAGGAGTAGAAATTCCTGAGCACCTTGGAGGGCAGTCTAAAGTCTCTCAAGCGTCTGAGGTGGTAGAGACGCTGCCGGGCCTTTTTTACCACGGTGTTGATGTGACAGGACCATGCCAGGTCCTGCGTGATGTGAACACCGAGGTATCTGAAGCTGTCCACTCTCTCCACTGGGCTCCTGTTGATGACGGGGGTCTGGTAGTTCCTCACCTGCTTTGTACTAAAGTCCACTATCAGCTCCTTTGTCTTACTGACGTTCAGGAGGAGATTGTTCCTCTGGCACCAGTTCTCCAGATTTCCAACCTCCTCCAGGTAGGCCGTCTCATCATTGTTCGTGATCAGGCCCACCACAACAGTGTCGTCAGCAAACTTGATGATGGTGGTGGAGCTGGTAGTGGCCACGCAGTCGTGGGTGTACAGAGAGTACAGCAGGGGGCTCAGAACACAACCCTGGGGGGCTCCAGTGCTGAGAGTGAGAGGGGCTGAGACATGTCCGCCCATCCTTACTGCCTGTGGTCTGCCAGTTAGGAAGTTGGAGATCCACTGACACATAGATGAGCCGAGTCCCAGGTGCTCCAGCTTGGTGGTAAGTGTGGAGGGAATTATGGTATTAAATGCAGAACTGTAGTCGATGAAGAGCATTTTCACATAATTCCCCCTCCGAGTGTCCAGGTGAGTGAGAGATGTATGGAGGAGATGAGAGATTGCATCGTCCGTGGAACGGTTTGGACGATAAGCAAACTGTAGTGGGTCGAGTGTGTCTGGTAGTGAAGAGATGATGAAGTCTCTGACCAGGCGTTCAAAGCACTTCATCACTACTGAAGTGAGGGCTACAGGGCGATAGTCATTGAGTGAAGCAGGATGAGGTTTCTTTGGGACAGGAACAATGATGGACTCTTTGAAGCATGTGGGGATCACCGACTGAGATAAAGAGATGTTGAATATCTCAGTGAACACAGGTGCTAGCTGGTCTGCGCAGGCTCTGAGAATACGGCCTGAGATGCCGTCTGGTCCTGCTGCTTTCCTGGTGTTCACTCTCTTGAAGGCTCTCCTCACGTCATGCTCGGTGATGATGAACGCGCTTCCGGTGCTGGCAGTGACTTCCTGTCTGCAGCCGTTAGCGCCGCTAGCATTAGCATCGCTAGCGTCCTTAGCTGCAGCCTCGAAGCGAGCATAGAAAGTGTTCAGCTCATCTGCCAGAGACACGTCTGCGTTTATCATACCGGATGTTGGTGCTTTATAATCCGTTATTGTTCTCAATCCCTGCCACAGGCTCCTAGAGTCACTCTGTTGGAGTTGTGACTCTAGTTTTCTCCCGTAGCGCTGCTTCGCCTCTTTCACCGCCTTCCGGACGCTGTATGACGCAGCCTTGTATGGTTCCATGTCCCCCGACGCGAGTCCCGTGTTGTAGGCAGCGGTGCGAGATCTCAGAGCGTCGCGGATGGTTTTATCCACCCACGGCTTCTGGTTGGGAAACGTTTTAATAGTCTTTTTTTCTACGGTATCGTCCGCTAATTTCCCGATGAATCCCACAACCGCTTCCGTAAACACGCTGACGTCACCATCGGAGCTGTTTCTGAACATGTCCCAGTCTGCGTCATCGAGTGCGTCCTGTAACGCGGCCACCGATTGGTCCGTCCAGCGCGCGACCTCCCTCTGAACCGGAACTTCCTGTTTCAGCCTTTGTTTGTATTTTGGCATGAGGAAGATGGCGGCGTGGTCAGATTTACCAAACGGTGGACAAGATTGTGCCTTGTAGCCGTCCTTGACCGTTGTATAGCAGTGGTCCAGTGTCCTTTCGCCCCTGGTGGGGCAAGTGATGTGCTGATAAAAGTTTGGCGCTGCACGTTTGAGGTTGGCACTATTAAAGTCCCCCGCCACAATAAGCGCAGCGTCCCGGTGTTGTGTTTGTTGCTGTGTGAGTGCCTCATGCAGCTCGCATAAGGCAGTGTCCGTGTCCGCTTGTGGTGGAATATAAACGGCGCTGATTATGACCGATGTAAACTCCCGAGGAAGGTAAAAAGGACGACACATGATGGACAGTAGTTCCAGGTTTGGTGTGCAGGAGCGTGTGAGAGGAACAACGCTCGCGCTGTTGCACCAGCTGCTGTTCACCATTAAACACACGCCGCCTCCCCTTGACTTCCCCGAGTCCCGCGTCCTGTCCATGCGGTGAACCGAGAAGAACTCGGCCGGCTGGATGGCGTGGTCCGGCACCGCTGGGTTCAGCCATGTCTCGGTGAAGCAGAGGAGATTGCAGTCCCGTATGTCTCTCTGGAACTTTACCCTGGCCCTGAGGTCATCAAGCTTGTTTTCCAGTGACTGGACGTTGGCGAGCAGGATGCTAGGCAGAGGTGTGCGGTGTGCACGGGCTCTCAGCCTGTTCCTGACGCCGGCTCGTTTCCCTCGGGGCCGCCGCTTCGCGTCGCGTCCTTTGTTGTCCCTCAGGATCTCACTCGGCCAGCTCGGATCCGGAGTTAAAAACGTCGAATTGTGAGTACATTGTATACCAATAGAAACAAGAGTGTCTCTATCATAACTAATGTACCCCATGGTGGTAATTTTGCCGGTTTTAAAACGCTGTAAACTAACTTAAAGAACAAAAACAAAGGAAAGGTGGTCGGAGCAGTCGTGACGGCAGCCGACCTCACCGGCGCCATCTTATTACTCGACCTCAGTGCAGCTTTTGACACCGTTGATCACGCTATTCTTCTTCACAGATTAGAAAATGTAGTAGGAATTAAGGGTACAGCCCTCTCCTGGCTCAAATCCTATCTGACCCATCGTTATCAGTATGTAGACTTAAATGGTGATTATTCTGCATGCTCTCTAGTGGAGTTTGGCGTTCCGCAGGGTTCAGTTTTAGGTCCACTGCTTTTTTCCCTTTACATGCTTCCTCTGGGCAACATAATCCGTAAGCATGGTATTAGTTTTCATTGTTATGCTGACGATACACAGTTATATGTCTCAGCAAAACCTGATGAGAAAAAACAGCTTACTAAAATTGAGCAATGTGTGCAGGACATAAGAAATTGGATGCTAATTAACTTCCTTCTGCTAAATCCGGATAAGACAGAAGTTCTAGTCATAGGACAGCATACAGCTAGGAGTAAAATTTTAGATCACACCGTAACTTTAGATGGCCTTTCTGTTCCATCAAATGCAACAGTGAAAGACCTTGGTGTGATTATTGATTCCAGCCTTTCATTTGAAGCACATGTAGATAATATTACAAGGATAGCATTCTTTCACCTCAGAAATATTGCCAGGATAAGAAATTTATTGTCGCTAAACGATGCAGAAAAACTAGTTCATGCTTTTATCACCTCTAGGTTGGACTATTGTATTGCCTTACTGTCTGGTTGTTCAGCTAGATGCATAAATAAGCTTCAGCTAGTCCAGAATGCAGCAGCGAGAGTCCTCACTAGAACCAGAAGATATGAGCACATCACCCCTATCTTATCTTCACTCCATTGGCTCCCTGTGAAATTTCGCATTGATTTTAAAATACTACTCTTGACATATAAAGCATTAAATGGTCTCGCGCCACAGTACCTGAGCGAACTGCTAGTGTCTTACGATCCGCCACGCCTACTTCGATCAAAGGATGCAGGCTGCTTGTCAATACCGCGTATTATGAAAAATATAGCTGGGGGCAGAGCTTTTTCTTACAAAGCCCCAAAATTATGGAATAGTCTTCCAAATAGTGTTCGGGACTCAGACACAGTCTCAGTGTTTAAGTCCAGGCTAAAAACCTATTTATTTAGCCAAGCATTTTTATAAATAGATTTGCCATAGGTAAAGGAGCAGATCTGGGGGACTCTAACTGCCATCTCTCTTCTTCTTCTCTTTCCCCCCCTCTTTCTCTTTCCTCTCTCCTCCTGTCTCCCCCTTTCATTCTTTCTCTCTCTCTCTGTCGAGCTACACATGTCGTTCCTGAGCTGCCAGTGATCCAGACTCCCTCTTCCCTCCGGACCTGTCTGACCCATCCTTCTGGCTGAAGATCTCGTCACATGGATGCCCCGTGTGTCTCTCTGGGATGCGTCTGGTGTCTGGGGATGATTCTCTCTACCTGGAAAATGGTTCTGGCCTTGACTGGTGTTGGCAACTGTTTCTCTGGGGACTTGACAGTTCGATAGTTCATGACTGGAACTTCCTACAAGTCTACCTGGGTCTTCAATAACCACCTGGACTCCATATTAACATCAATTAACATTAGCTATTATAGCTGAACTGCCTCCCACCCTACACACTGTATAAATGCAGATCATTTACTGCTTTCTGTTTCGCCCAAATGAGGATGGGTTCCCTGTTGAGTCTGGTTCCTCTCAAGGTTTCTTCCTATTACCATCTCAGGGAGTTTTTCCTTGCCACTGTCGCCCTCGGCTTGCTCACCAGGGACAAACTGACCATTTTGATTCATACAAATTTCATACAAACTTAAATAATTCTTTTGTCTGTGTAAAGCTGCTTTGCGGCAATGAAAAATTGCTAAAAGCGCTATACAAATAAAATTGAATTGAATTGAATTTGCAAAAAAAACCTAACTTTTTTATGATAAATAGTGCAGCACAACAATAGAAATGTACAACCTCCCTTTTAAAATAGACATAAACATAAACAGCTTTTTAAAGAAAATTTTATTAGGACTTTCTCACATCAAAGTTTACTGCTAGATCTCGCTGCATTAAAACATCAGAGCTTTGACTCAGAGTTGTACCTAGAGCCTCCACGCACATAACAGTCCCATGTGTTACTAAACAGGTGTATAACGGGCTAAGTGACATAAGCACTGCTCATCCTTTCTCCGGCACTTTCATGATTAAAAATTATTAAGACAATCATTCCTGTGTGGTGTGTCTGCTTTTGGGTCCTATCAGCCTGCCTGACCTCTCGTGCCACAAATATTTACGGTGGCTACCTCTACCCAATTTTCATTTTTACTACTGGGCAGCAAACATTCGATGTGTTAACTTTTGGGCATATTTAATAACTGACCTAATCGACCTGCTTGGGTAGAAGTAGAGATAAACTCTGTCAAAAATCTCTCTGTCCCTGCACTCCTTGGATCTGCAGTCCCCATCACATATTATAGATAATTTCCTCTGTCTGTTCGCACTAATAGACCTAATATCTACTATGTATGGTGGGTTGATGGGTTCGAGTCACATACCTTTAAGTAAAATTAAACCTGCTTGAAAAAAAGACCTAAATTAGACACTATCACAAGACACATGGAATTAAATTCTCAAGCTTGTCAACACAACCTCCTTTGGTGCCCGCCGCTCTTTCTTACAATTTAAGGTTGTGCACAAGGTGCAAACTTTTTAATTTCTACCCAGATGTCAATCCTTGCTGTTATTAATGTAAAAGCGGAGAGGCGTCTCCTATTCATATGTACTGGACATGCCCGAATTTAAAAGAATTCTGGAGAGATGTCTTTAAAACCTTGTAATACATAGTGAAATACAATCTTGAACCTGACCCTCTAATTGCTCTTTTTGGCATAACTGGAGAGGAAGATAAGTGTCTAACTCCAGTTAAACGACGTTTATGTCTTTTGCAACAGTAAAACACTGTTAGCTGTTAGCTATTGGCTCATTTGTGAACAGGCACCTGTTACCACGCCCGTGAGCTTTGTGATGTTAAACACCATACGCTGACCAGCTGTCAATGTTGCCATGACAACAATATCAAACAGTTAAATGTTTAGGTTGATCTTTTATCTCTGGCCAGGATTGCAACATAATCTGCAGACAGTTTATTAATAGGTAAGGTATGTTTTTTTCACAGTTTATTACACTGTAATGTTCCTAATTTGCGGTGTGGGCTAGGTTTGTATTGACCCGATGGATACAGACTTGGCAAAGAAAAATGTGTGTATGTATTATAGGTATATATTTGTGAGCATGTACATGGTTTAAACTAATGTATATTATTGTTGCCTTTTAAAGAATTTGGAGAAATGGTTAAAAAGTAAAAGCTAATAATAATCTGCTGATCTTTAATGTAATCAGTGATATTATTATTATTTCAGGTCAAAGCCCACGTACATGTCTGTCTGTCTTTCTTTCTGTACAGCAGAATTTCTGTCTAACTTATTAATACAAAGAAATCACATTCTGTAATGTTAAATATCTTTTGCCTTGTTTACACTAAGTTGTACTTCTTTAATCGTCAGACAAATACTGTTCGGTAATTGGAGAATGAATCATAAATGAGAAATTAAAAAAATAGATCGGATAAAAATTAAGTTTTTTTCTTAAATCCACTCTAGCATGTTAAAATTCACTTCAGCGCTGTTATTTTAGCTAAAGGGAAACTATGAACTAATCCCAGTAAAAATAGATTGAGTTTATCTTTTCTAATTAATATCTATTGGTGCAGGTGTTTGTTTACATTGAGACAGTAGCACATTAGAAGCCTCTAATAAGATACTTGCCCTTATTAGGGGCTGGTTGTCACATGGGTTAGTTGTCACATGAGGGTGCTACATAAAAGTGTAATAGTAGATTTGTATGGCTACTGATGTTGTATCCTGTCTAGGAAGAGTGTTACACTGGTAACTGAGGTGAGCACCTATTTCCCATTTTTAACACTAAAGTAAAAAAATATTGACCTGAAATTTTTGTAATAGAGTGAGACCTCAGTTCACGGACACCCTAGAGTACGAACAAATTGGGTTAAGATGAAAATATTTGCCAAAATTTGTTTCTGTTCACAAACTTCTCCTTAAATACAACCATAAACCCAGCTGAACAAAAGCAAAGGAGTGTGTCGCCCAGCATCATTTTTTCTCAGTTCATGATCGCGGATCACAAACATTATAAAAGAATTTTGTGCAAAGTGGAGTAACGTCCAATCCTTTGAGAGAAGCATCACTCGAACTAAACTGGCGAACAAAGTGAACCTTATGAACAATAATGCAGTGTCTTTTTTGTGCAGCAAAGTTGCACAAGTGTGCAGCTCAGAAAAAACAAATCTCTCTGGATAGATTTTTAATGAAAATGACTGCCACAAATAAACCAGAGGCCAAGAAACAAAAAGGAAGGAGAATTACCCAGTGTTATTACAAAGGATGACTCTCCTTCCAAACACTAACACTTCCCACCCATCTTTCTCTCCTCCATGCCTTCACATCAGCAAGTCTCCCTAAGAAAGAGGCATTAACAGTACATGTAAAAATGAAGTGTTCATCCTCTCTTGTACATTTTAAATTTAGAGCCATGTTATTTTTGTGTAATTAAGTCTTTTTCATACTTTTGTTTTATATTTTGTAATATAAACAAAGTAAATTAAAAGTTAAATATAGTTGTAATGATGCGCATTACGAGGAACAGAACCATGCTAAAATATTCTAGAGGCACAGTTGTTTAGACATGCAGTTGCCAGGCAACGCCGCAGGAAGGCAATCAGCCTGGACTCGCCACACCTGGCAGAGTGTTTATTTAAGGGTTCTGATACCTCTGCACTTTAGGTGATCATTTAGGTAGCACCGGTGAGGTATCAGGGCCAAAGATAAAGAAAAGACAAAGCACAAATCAAGACAAAGGCAAAGACCTAGACTCCTAGGGCGAGAGAGAGAGAGAGAGAGAGAGAGAGAGAGAGCGGCATGCTATCGTTTAAGTGTGCACTCTCAGGTATAAAGTGTAAAGAAAAAACACAATTCTCTCACATAAATCCTAGTCATAGGCGCAGAGAGAATATAATATTTTTTTTTTAGTTTCCAGAACCCCATCCGGTCTTGTGCAGACGGCGAAGCTTTGTTTTATTTTGTGTTTTCAATTTTCTTTTGTTTGCTTTTAGTTAATTTATTAATAACCATGATATCTCCAAATTGAAGGGGCTTCCCATGTGTATTATAAGCACTCTTTCAAACTCCTTGGGCTCTTAAAAATATTGTTACATCTCCTGGTTACATTGTGAGAGATTTTTAGTCTTCCTCTAGTTAATGTTACCTAATTATAAAACATTAATCAAAAGCTGTATTTTTAGAGCCTCCGAGTGGTGCTGGTGGTGAAGCGCTCGCCGGAGATCATCCGGAGATTGCTGGTTCGATCCCCGGGTAATGGTGTAACCTCTCACAGCTGGAGGCCTAGAGAGAGCTGATTGGCTGAGCTCTCTTAGGGGGGGAGGGATGAGAGGTACTCAGTGCTTCCACATTAATGACATTTCTACAAGCCAATCAGGGCGTCTGTGAGCTCACGCAGGCAGAAGGAGCGGATAGCGATGATAGCATTGTTCCTCCGAGTGTTACGCCCCCAATGGTCCGTGAGCGAACAATTCAAAAAGATGGTCGGTGACGCCACAAGGGTCAGAGAAAACACGTGGGTCGGTCTGCAGCCCTCCCGATTGAGTGGCTGTAGAAGCTTAATGTGGGAGCCTCCAGTGACTGGGTGGAATTGGACACGTCTAAATTAGGGGAGAAAATCGGAAAATTAGAAAAAAGGGGAATAAATAATAAAAAAAGCTGTATCTTTAGTCAAAAACCCAAAGAACAATTTAGGACTCAAGCAGGATTGCAGCAATGAAACCCAAGTGAGCCGCACTTGAATACTTACAGTAGGTAAGCATGATCAAGAGCAGACTGTCTGACAGGTACATGCAGGCTCATTTTATAGTTTTCAGGAGGGACGCACACCTTATCGCCTCCCTTAGTTTTTTTTTTCCATTCCTTACCAAATTATTAACCCATTATTGGCAAACTTTTTCCAAGAAATTCTCCCATTATGATTACATTTTTTTATATTATTATGGTACATCATGTACCTGTCATGAACGGGGTGTTGTGGCAGGTGTTGAACGCCGTGGGCGGAAGGAACAGGCATAAAGGCAGAGGGGTGGTGTAACCAAAAAAGAGTCTTTTAATAACAAATAAGCACAAAGTATAAATAAAGATACAAACAAAGGAACAAACAAACTTAAACCATACTTAACTTTGTGCTAACAGGGGCTCTCTGGCAAGACACAGACAGGGGAACAAACACACGTCCTGTGACGAGACACAGGCAGGAGGAAACACAAAACACGTCCTGTGGCGAGACACAGGCAGGAGGAAACACAAAACACGTCCTGTGGCGAGACACAGGCAGGGGGTTACACGAAACACGTCCTGTGGCGAGACACAGGCAGGAGGAGACACAAAACACGTCCTGTGGCGAGACACAGGCAGGGGGTTACACGAAACACGTCCTGTGGCGAGACACAGGCAGGGGGACAAACGTAACAAGACACAAACGAGGCGTGGAGCTGAAACTGGACATTAGAGAGGACGGGAGACACTAGAGAGGACGGGAGACACTAGAGAGGACGGGAGACACTAGAGAGGACGGGAGACACGTAAAGACGAGACAAGACACCAAGAGAGGGACAGGACGAGGGCTAAAGACATGGCAATCAGCTAGGCATGGCTTTTAGCTAAACATGGCTAAGCATTGCTTAACCATGGCAGTTAGCTACACATACACCTAGCCAAGCATGTCTTTAGCCCCAACATGCACTAAGCTACACTTACCTAATAGCTTAAACACACTAGGGAATAGGGGCACAGAAACACAGACAAAGGATACCCAGTGGCTAGGCGAGGCAGCCCTCCAAGACTAAGCGAGGCGGCACTCACAAGCTAGTCGTTACTCCCCAGTCAGGAGGGACAGCACTCTAAACCTAGGCGCACTGGGACAATAGGGGGAGAGGAAACACAGGACAAGGGATACCCAGTGGCTAGGCTAGGGGACCATCAAAGGCTAGGCTAGGGGACCATCAAAGGCTAGGCTAGGGGACCATCAAAGGCTAGGCTAGGGGACCATCAACGGCTAGGCTAGGGGACCATCAAAGGCTAGGCTCAGGACACCATCAAAGGCTAGGCTCAGGACACCATCAAAGGCTAGGCTCAGGACACATCAAAGGCTAGGCTCAGGACACATCAAAGGCTAGGCTCAGGACACATCAAAGGCTAGGCTCAGGACACATCAAAGGCTAGGCTGAGGACACATCAAAGGCTGGGCACACTGGGCAACTAGGAGGGGGTGGAAACACAGGATAGCTAGAGACACAGAGGGGCTATGGCTAGAAGCATGCTAGTACTGTAACTGTACTATAAACTCAACATAGCATTTAGCTAATCATGCTCCTAGCCACACATACACCTAACTGCTTACCTGCTCTAGCTAACCACACGAACACAGGAGGACAGGACTGAATCAGCTCCACAAACACAGACACACAAAACATACACAGAGACATTGCCACTAAGAGAGCCCAAGTCAACACAACTAAAATCAAAGTACAAATTAAACAGATAACAAAAACAAACCAAAATGCCCACATAACTGACAGTGGTATTCCCAAAAATGCTCGACCCAGTTTCCCAGTCTAAACAGCTATTTATAGATTAATTGATGGCTACCTCGGTTCAGGTGTGCACTGCATCACCTGACCGAGGTGCCTGCTGGGAAACTGAGTCGGCCAACAAAAACTACAAAATAAAAACAGTGACCTCTAGTGGAGGACCCTTACAGTACCCCCCCCCCCTTAAACCGCTCCTCCGGAGCGCTATTGGTGGTCCCAAGGCACTTCCCTGGTGTCCCTTCACCCGACCCTGACGGGCTAGCTCCCGTAGTCAACTGTGTGGCGGAGGCAGCACCGGATCGCTGTTGTAGGCCGGGCGGAGGGGGCAGCACTGTATTGCTCTGAGAAGTAGAGCCCCTGAAGACAGTGCTGTGTTGTCCCCCAATCCGGGCGGCCGATGCAGTACTGGCTTTTCCTCCGTCGTGCAGCGGTGGGTGCCCGACATCGAAGCCGGGTGCTGGACGCTGTGCTGGGGTGTCGCTCCGAAGGTGGGGGGCCTCCACATGAGGCCTGCTGGTGCTGCTGGGAGCTCCTCGAGGCGCTCGGCGGCTGGTGCTGCTGGGACCTCCTCGAGGCGCTCGGCGGCTGCTGCTGCTGGGACCTCCTCGAGGCGCTCGGCGGCTGCTGCTGCTGGGACCTCCTCGAGGCGCTCGGCGGCTGCTGCTGCTGGGACCTCCTCGAGGCGCTCGGCGGCTGCTGCTGCTGGGACCTCCTCGAGGCGCTCGGCGGCTGCTGCTGCTGGGACCTCCTCGAGGCGCTCGGCGGCTGCTGCTGGGACCTCCTCGAGGCGCTCGGCGGCTGCTGCTGCTGGGACCTCCTCGAGGCGCTCGGCGGGTGCTGCTGCTGGGACCTCCACGTGAGGCGCGAAGGGTGCTGCAGCGGTGGCCTCCACGTGAGGCGCGAAGGGTGCTGCAGAGGTGGCCTCCACGTGAGGCGCGAAGGGTGCAGCAGCGGTGGCCTCCCCGTGAGGCGCGAAGCGTGCTGCAGCGGTGGCCTCCCCGTGAGGCGCGAAGCGTGCTGCAGCGGTGGCCTCCCCGTGAGGCGCGAAGCGTGCTGCAGCGGTGGCCTCCCCGTGAGGCGCGAAGGGTGCTGCAGCGGTGGCCTCCCCGTGAGGCTGCCGCTTTAAAGTCCCAGCCCCCTCTGCTATGCCTTGGTGGGTCGAGCATTCTGTCATGAACGGGGTGTTGTGGCAGGTGTTGAACGCCGTGGGCGGAAGGAACAGGCATAGAGGCAGAGGGGTGGTGTAACCAAAAAAGAGTCTTTTAATAACAAATAAGCACAAAGTATAAATAAAGATACAAACAAAGGAACAAACAAACTTAAACCATACTTAACTTTGTGCTAACAGGGGCTCTCTGGCAAGACACAGACAGGGGAACAAACACACGTCCTGTGACGAGACACAGGCAGGAGGAAACACAAAACACGACCTGTGGCGAGACACAGGCAGGGGGTTACACGAAACACGTCCTGTGGCGAGACACAGGCAGGAGGAGACACAAAACACGTCCTGTGGCGAGACACAGGCAGGGGGTTACACGAAACACGTCCTGTGGCGAGACACAGGCAGGGGGACAAACGTAACAAGACACAAACGAGGCGTGGAGCTGAAACTGGACATTAGAGAGGACGGGAGACACTAGAGAGGACGGGAGACACTAGAGAGGACGGGAGACACGTAAAGACGAGACAAGAGACCAAGAGAGGGACAGGACGAGGGCTAAAGACATGGCAATCAGCTAGGCATGGCTTTTAGCTAAACATGGCTAAGCATTGCTTAACCATGGCAGTTAGCTACACATACACCTAGCCAAGCATGTCTTTAGCCCCAACATGCACTAAGCTACACTTACCTAATAGCTTAAACACACTAGGGAATAGGGGCACAGAAACACAGACAAAGGATACCCAGTGGCTAGGCGAGGCAGCCCTCCAAGACTAAGCGAGGCGGCACTCACAAGCTAGTCGTTACTCCCCAGTCAGGAGGGACAGCACTCTAAACCTAGGCACACTGGGACAATAGGGGGAGAGGAAACACAGGACAAGGGATACCCAGTGGCTAGGCTAGGGGACCATCAAAGGCTAGGCTAGGGGACCTTCAAAGGCTAGGCTAGGGGACCATCAACAGCTAGGCTAGGGGACCATCAACAGCTAGGCTAGGGGACCATCAACGGCTAGGCTAGGGGACCATCATAGGCTAGGCTAGGGGACCATCATAGGCTAGGCTCAGGACACATCAAAGGCTAGGCTCAGGACACATCAAAGGCTAGGCTCAGGACACATCAAAGGCTAGGCTCAGGACACATCAAAGGCTAGGCTCAGGACACATCAAAGGCTAGGCTCAGGACACATCAAAGGCTAGGCTCAGGACACATCAAAGGCTAGGCTGAGGACACATCAAAGGCTGGGCACACTGGGCAACTAGGAGGGGGTGGAAACACAGGATAGCTAGAGACACAGAGGGGCTATGGCTAGAAGCATGCTAGTACTGTAACTGTACTATAAACTCAACATAGCATTTAGCTAATCATGCTCCTAGCCACACATACACCTAACTGCTTACCTGCTCTAGCTAACCACACGAACACAGGAGGACAGGACTGAATCAGCTCCACAAACACAGACACACAAAACATACACAGAGACATTGCCACTAAGAGAGCCCAAGTCAACACAACTAAAATCAAAGTACAAATTAAACAGATAACAAAAACAAACCAAAATGCCCACATAACTGACAGTGGTATTCCCAAAAATGCTCGACCCAGTTTCCCAGTCTAAACAGCTATTTATAGATTAATTGATGGCTACCTCGGTTCAGGTGTGCACTGCATCACCTGACCGAGGTGCCTGCTGGGAAACTGAGTCGGCCAACAAAAACTACAAAATAAAAACAGTGACCTCTAGTGGAGGACCCTTACAGTACCCCTTCATCTGACTCCCTGCATCTTCTGTACCAAGTGATTATATTTTCTCCCATAATAATTTTTTTTTTTGCTAATTACTTTTCATTATCTTTTCATTATCTTTTTTCTTTTGTTTAGTTCGTGAAAAAATAACAGGGCGGCACTTATTTTTCCATACATTCCTGTTTTTTCTTTGTTTATTCTACAGTTCTCAAGAGACAGACCATCGGTAAGCATCTCTTTCGTACTATTTCAATATTTTTGTCTCGTTTTCCAATTTGTTGTACTTACGTATTTTATTTTAATCTTTCAGCTAATTGTACTTGTCCAAGTGCTCATTGCATCCCTCTGGACGACTCGGACAACATAGGCAGTACAGATTACAACCCTACTGAAGCTGCCATGGACCAAGCCTCTGCCGGCCTCATCCAGGCTAAAGGACATGAGCGAAGGCTTGCATACTACAGGAAAGATGACTCCAATCTTGGCTCTTCTAAGAGACTTCATCTGGAGGTAAACGGCCCTTCTTGTCATGCTCTTAGGCCTGTAAGGCCAGAGTCTGGTATTCCAGCTCCTGCTATTCTATGGCCTGTTTGTCATGAATGTGTTGCCACTCAGACCGATTTTAAAGTGTCCGTTAGTACTCAAACTAACGAGTGCAACTGTTGGCACCCAAACTGATTTTCCTCCAGTGCCAAATTTAACGGTAACTCTAAATAGAAGCCTATCAGGACATATTCCCCTCACTGATCTACCTGTGGCTATTGTTCTAGCTCAGAGAAGGTTGGTGCTTGATGTGTAATTTCTTATGTATTTTTCCTTCGTCAGCTTACCCAGGCTCCCTATGTTTTATGTACTTTTATGTTGGGCCTTACGGATCTGGCCATTAAGAACGCACATTTCGAGATAAGGAATCCTGCGACCTGCCTCGGCAGTCATCTTTTAATCTGAAGTATTGTGTGTCCACTGATGCCGAAAATGTGCTCCCTTTCAAAAGCTACACTACATGCTGCGCGACAGCGCTATGGGAAATGATTCCTCGTGACCGGTTGTGAAGCACGTGTGTGTCAAACACGCCAAATATTTTGGCATGTATAACCTCAGGCAGGTGACGTCAACTGATGAGGTGCACCTGGAGGTTATAAATAGGCATGAACCGGAAACACCCTCAGATCATTTTCTCTTCATGTTGTGTGGGTGCGTGTGTGCAAGCATTTTTTAACAGAAAGCAAAAATAGAAATGGTCTTACTACTCACCAGAAAGATGGCAGAGTTAGACACGAGTCCGTCCCTCCGTGTAGAAGAATATCTCGCTGAGGGCGATCTCCACGTTTTCCGTTTGAGTGTTTGGGGGAAGAGCACGCTATCCTCGGGCTTCAGGGAGCAGGTAAGTATTGCGATTTTCTCCCTGTCAAAGTCGCTCGCGCTTGGGTTTGCCGTCTTAAAGCGAAACCGCGACCCGCAGCGCATTTTTTGCATGCAAATCTGACAGAGGCACACGAAACAGAATTTTCCTTTTTTCTTGCTCTCTCGCCGGATCATGAGTCTTTTACCTTCCACTTCTCCAGCGCTTTGGCGCTTCGGCGCTTCTTGTGAAGGGGGGGGACTTTCTCTCTCGCTTCCGAGAGATGGAAACTATCACTTCAGAGCGCTTCTCTAGTGATGAGCCAGTGTGTTAGTTGGTGTTAGAGGTGATAACGCGCGGTCTAACGCGTACACCTCGATTCATCCTAAAAATAAATAAAATAAATCCCCCAAACGCGCAAGATGAGCCGACAGGTGCCTGTTGGGTGGCCGGAGGGAGGCCTCAATGATGGTCCCTCCCCCTCCTGGTGACCTGCATAAGTTAACTCCTTCATGGAATAAGCCGTATTTAAGCGCGGTCCTTTATGATGATGTCCCAGATCAGAGAGACGCTCACGGGCTATCTCTCTACTGGGAGCTCATCCTCTTGGGAAAAATCCACACTCCCCACCAAGCGTGTAGACTAAGATCTTCGTTGGTGGGAGAAGATTTTTTAGGCAGCGGGTCAGCCTGGTGCAGCCCTGCACACAATGGCTTTGCAGGCATACCAGACTGACCTACTGAGAGCTGCACCTTTTAGAGGGGCCGGCAGCGGGGAACCTACTTACAGCTATGTCTCTTTAGGTACGAAGCAATGAAGAGGACCAGCATCCTTAGGAGGCCGTGGTTCAATCTCCGCCACCACTGGTGTTTCGGAGAGCAGCGGTCTCCAGTGAATCGTTAGGTGTTCGGTCCCTTCCTTCTATGTTCAGGATGCTGAACACCTAACACACCCATCTAGCTGATGTCAAAGCAGGCTGGCAGCGGGGAACCTACTGCCAGCTATGTCTCCTTAGGCACGAAGCACTGTGGAAAACCAGTATCCTCAGGACAAAGTGTTAGGTACTCGGGTTCCTCCTGCCGTGTTTCAGGACACTGAACACCTAACAGCCACCACCATCACACGTCGCCCTAGCTCACCTCACTTTTTAGGGTGGAGCCCCAATGCCACAAAGCGTTCTCCTTCCTACACGAGGTATGAAGTTGAGTGTCATGCGGAATCCGAGCACAATGCGGGCACAGCCGTCTCCTGCGCGCGCCGAATTCATTATAGCATACTCTAAAGGAATATAAGCTAGGCAAGGTGGTAACGTCACCGCTTCCAGAGTGGTTTTAGTGGTGGCTAAGTGCCGGGGATTTCATCCAAGGGCCAATCCCCAGAGGCAACAAGGGTTATGCGCCGTTATTTCTATGTGGTTCAATTCAATTTAATTCAATTTTATTTATATAGCGCTTTTAACAATGGTCATTGTCTCAAAGCAATGACCAATAAAAGAAATTCATTGAAAAAAAAAAAAAATATATATATATATATATATATATATATAAAATTGTGTATGTGTGAGAAAAATGTGTCTAGATAATAATGAGATGAATAAATGAAATTTCTCTGATGAGCAAGCCAATGGTGACGGTGACAGTGGCAAGGAAAAACTCTCTGAGATGGCAATAGGAAGAAAACTTGAGAGGAACCAGACTCAACAGGGAACCCATCCTCATCTGGGTGATAACAGATAGAGATGATATAACATCATGTGTGTTATACAGCTGAAAGTACAATATAACAGAAATTCTTTAAATTAACATGAAGTCCAGTTCAGCATAGGGATCAGTCAGTAGGTGCAGAGGGCAGATGGGGTCTGGATCACTGGGAGCACAGGAGCAGGATGTGTAGCTCCAACCATAATAAGGCAGAATCCAGCTGGAGCTGGTCCTTCTCTGGATGCCTCAGGATCCTCACAGGGTTGGCCTTTGTCTACTGAAGCTGGAACAATCTCAAGATGCCTCGGGATGGGTAGAAGAGTACAGAACAGACGGAGAGAATTAGCGTCGTTGCCATTCAAAATAGATGTACTGAAGTATGAAGTTATGGGATGAATTACGCGTATGCCAGATTAAAGAGATGTGTCTTGAGTCTACTTTTAAACTGGGAAACTGTGTCTGAGCCCCGAACACTGTCTGGAAGGCTATTCCAAAGCTTTGAAGCTAAATATGAAAAAGTCCTACCCCCTTTTGTAGATTTTGAAATTCTGGGAATTACAAGAAGTCCAGAGTTTTGTGATCTTAAAGAGCGTGGTGGATTATAGCGTATCAGAAGACTGGTTAAGCATGTGGGAGCTAAACCATTTAAAGCCTTGTATGTAAGTAATACTATTTTGTAATTAATTCTAAACTGAACAGGTAGCCAGTGCAGGGATGATAATATTGGGGTTATATGATCATATTTTCTGGATCTAGTGAAAACCCTGGCATTTTGGACTAACTGAAGCTTGGTTATTGAGGATGCAGGACAACCACCTAGTAATGCATTACAATAGTCCAGTCTGGAGGTCATGAATGCATGAACTAGCTTTTCTGCATCAGATACGAATAAGATGCTCCTAAGTTTGGCGATATTTCTAAGATGAAAAAAGGCTGTTTTTGTGATATTGGAAATATGATTTTCAAAGGACAAGTTACTGTCTAATATTACACCCAGGTCTTTTACTGTTGAGCTGGTAGTAACAGTACATCCTTCTAAACGCAGGCTGAATTGTGAAAGCTGCAGTTTTTCTGCAAATACAGAAAGCTGTATTTGGGCCGATGAGTAATATCTCTGTCTTGTCTGAGTTTAGTAAAAGAAAGTTATTGGTCATCCAATCTTTTATGTCCTGGACACACTCGGTTAATCTAGACAATTTAGGTATTTCGTCTGGTTTTGTTGAGATATATAATTTGGTATCATAAGCATAACAATAAAAACTAATCCCATGTCTTCTAATGATGTTACCCAAGGGAAGCATGTATATTGAGAACAGCAGAGGTCCTAAAACTGACCCTTGTGTGACCTCATATTTCACTGGCATTACACCAGACAGTTCTCCATTTAGATCTACAAAATGGTATCGATCAGACAGGTATGATCTAAATTATTTTAATGCCTGTCCCTGAATACCTATGTGATTTTGTAAGTGATCTATGAGAATATTATGATTTATAGTGTCGCATGCAGCACTAAGATCAAGCAAGACTAGTATTGAGATGCAGCCTTGGTTCGAAGCTAAAAACAAGTCGTTTGCAATCTTAACTAGTGCAGTTTCTGTACTATGATGGGGCCTGAACCCTGACTGAAATTCTTCAAGGATGTTGTTTTCCTGCAAGAATGAGCATATTTGAGCTGATACTACTTTTTCTAATATTTTTAATATGAAGGGGAGGTTTGAAATCGGTCTATAATTTGTTATCATTTGCGTCCAAATTAGATTTTTTAAGAAGCAGCTTAATAACTGCCAACTTGAAAGGTTTAGGGACGTGACCTAGATATAATGAGAAATTAATAATGTTTAAAAGTGGCTCTCCAACCGTATGCATCACTTCTTTCAAAAATCTGGTTGGGATTGGGTCTAACAGGCACGTTGTTAAATTAGCTGAGGTGATAAGTTTATAAAGCGCTCCCTGTCCTACACCAGTAAAACACTGAAAAACTAAATGTGAAACTTTAGGCTGAACTAGATCATGAGATGCTATTAGAGGTTGAACCTCCGTTATTTTCTTCCTTATGCTATCGATTTTTCCATTAAAGAAGTCCATAAAGTCTTCACTACTAAAATGTTGTGGAGTACTCTCTGCAGGCATCTTAGGTTTTGTTAGGCGAGCCACTGTACTAAATAAGAACTTGGGATTGTTTTGGTTTCTTGCTATCAGTTGGCTAAAATTCTCGGTCCTAGCAGTTTTTAGAGCCTGTCTATAGCTGCACATACTGTCTTTAAACGCAATTCGAAAAACTTCTAATTTAGTTTTTCTCCATTTTCGCTCGAGGTTACGAGTTGCTCTCTTTAGGGCGCGAGGATGACTATTGTACCAAGGAGCAAGTGTTTTATCTGTAACTTTTTTTAATCTGATAGGAGCAACAGTGTCTAATGTACTGGTAAAAATAGTGGCCATGCTGCTAGTCACTTCATCTAGATCGTCTGCATTTAGAAGTCTAATAAGTAATTGGGATAGATCTGGCAGATTACTTGTGAATCCGTCTTTAGTAGTCGGATTCATATTTCTAACAAATCGATAATGTGGGGAGACACAGCTAATCTGTTCTACGGGTAGAGTATATATCAGGAGGTGATGATCTGTGATATCATCACTTTGAGGTAAAATCTCTATATTAGAGACATCTATACCATGAGATATAATTAAGTCTAGCGTATGATTACAGTGGTGAGTTGATCCATTTATATTTTGTTTAACCCCAAAGGAATTTAGTAAGTCCATAAATGTGAGGGCTAAAGTGCCGTTAGCATTATCTACATGAATGTTAAAGTCTCCTACTATGAAGACTTTGTCAGAGTTAACCAATAGGTCTGATAGCAGATGTCCAAATTCTTTTAAAAAATCGACATATGGCCCTGGGGGTCTGTACACAGTGGCCATTGTAAAATATAGCATGGGTTTATTATGTATTTCATTAAGTGCAACATTAATGATGAGCACTTTAAATGAGTTAACACTAGAACTACCAGAGAGGGGCCATTTGGCCCTATCCCCCTAGCTCTACCAGAGAGGGGCCATTTGGCCCGGTTGTTTTTACCTAATATCCTTAATCACGTGTCAACAGTTGCCTTTGTTCTGTAAATGTGGCAATTACTTACAGAGCGACGTACAAGGTGCTATTGACTTTACAATCAGGGATCACAGTCATCTAGGAGCAATATGTAAGGGGCCATACCAAGGGTACAATTGGTGTAGAAAAAATGTATTCAAAGATTCCAAAGTTCAAAGCGTTTATTTTCTTAAACAAAAAACATACAACATAAATTCGAATTCTATTTGTCACATTCACATACATACACGGTACGGCATGAAGTGAAATGTATTGCACGACTGCCCAACAAATTGACACAATAAGAAAACACAATAAAATTGAATAAAAAGAAAAGCATAGAAGAGGCATACTAAAGACAAATGGTATGTAAATTCCACTCCTTCTCCCAGCATAAAAACTACTACCACTAATAGAAAAATATATATATTTACATAAGTGTGCAACATCTGGTGTTTGTGTATGTGTGTGTGTGTGTGAGTGACCAGTATTGTAGCAGTTCATTGGTGTGATCTGTTGGCACATATCTGGCACTGCCACTCAGTTTCCTTTTTGGATTTTCCACATGTGTACTTGTAGCAGGCTACACAGCGTAAGGTTGCATTATTTTTCTTGCACTGGAAGGTCACCTGACACTTGGCCCTTTTCCCTGGGTGTGGTGT
Source organism: Clarias gariepinus (assembly GCF_024256425.1). NCBI lineage: Eukaryota > Metazoa > Chordata > Actinopteri > Siluriformes > Clariidae > Clarias > Clarias gariepinus. The sequence goes on along the minus strand of NC_071110.1, from coordinate 34,114,880 downwards.
GGCAGGTTGTTGCCAAAGCAGCTGCTCCTTGTCCACCATACTTTCTTGCATAAACTGCTCAGCAAGCTCAGTTGCAAGCTGCGCCAGGAAATCCACCCTTCTCTCCTTCACTCCAGTGCATGCCTGATACAGCACATGAGCATTCATTGCTGCCATGTCAATCAAGTTGTAAAACACAGCGACTGGCCATCGCCGTGTTCCTGCCCGTACGGTGTACTGTCGAACCTTCTGGTTCATAATGTCCACGCCACACTTCATGGTGTTGTTGTCAGTGACTGTGTTTGGCTTCCTCTTTCTGCTATCCCCAATCTCAACTATGTTGTGCATGGTGCTGAGGATGCAGACGGTCTTCCCCCGTTTGGCGCATAAACTGTGAGTGTAGTGCCAGTTGTGGAAAACACCTGATAAGATAAGAATGGTGCCAACAAGGGTAGTTTTCCGGCTGAGCAGTCGTCCAGCAAGTGACAATGAAGTAAAGTGAATTGTCAGTGGTAACAGTTCTTCCCTTGTCCATGAAAGGCTCAATCAGCTTCATGACCACATTCTCGGACAGTCTCTCCCCAGAGAGACAACTGAGGTCCTTGCCAAGATAAGGGATAGCGTTGCACATGTATTTTGACTTCAAGTCACATGCAACCCAAAACTTGATTCCAAACTTGTCAGGTTTTGTGGCAATGTACTGCTGGAAAGGACAGCGAGACTTGGTTGAAAAAAGTTGCTCGCCGACAGTGATGTGCTGGCCCGGGTTGTAAGACTTGATGCAGTTAGTAACAAACATCTGCCAAACGTTTGAGATTGCTGCGAACTTGTCCGTTGCTACCCGTTGAGTGCGTGTGTCCTTGTCTTCAAAGCGTAGGTGTCTCATGATGTCCTGGAAGCGGTTTCGGGCCATCGTGCTCTTGACGTGCGAGATCCCCAATGTTGCAGACCATGCATCAGCCAGCGACGGAATTCTGATCACCCCCTCCAGAGAAGGATGGAGATGAACGCCATCAGTTCATAGACAGACATGTCCCAATCTGCTTCCATCCTGCGGCCATACTCAACTGTACATTTTCTTATAGCGTGAAGGATGTCCCAACTCACTAAAAACAAGAAGCTCTGCAAGCGATTTTTGATGGTTCTTCTGACTTCTCCTGTTGGCTCTCCATCGCATGTATATGTTTCTAGTTGGCAGCCTCCCTACTTCTTCCTCAACCCACACTGTGCCATCTTTTGCCGTCTCATAGCTGGAATTCTTCTGTGTGGTCTGTGTCTCCAGCCGACTTTTCTTCTTAAGAGGAGTTCTACTTTCTAACCCGGGACACATCTCATCACCTGAAGACATGTCAGAGTCCGAACTCTCTTGCAAGTGAATGGATACTTCCCCACCATCCGAGTCACAAGAGTCCATGTTTTGCAGCAGAGCCAAAGCCTCAGCAGCAGTGTAATGTCTTGGCATCTTTGCAGCTTGTTCGTACCGATAAGTTCTTGAAGATTGTGAATGCATGTAGTAAACTATCCCTTTTATTCCCAAGTTTAGCTTGTCATCAGTAAACAGCCCTGCCCACAGTCATCCAAACCACAGCCATGTGTGAGGTACTTTAGAGTACACTTCTTGGGGGGAAGGGGAGTGACACATTACAATGGGCCACCCATTGTTTTGCAGCAGAGCCAAAGCCTCAGCAGCAGTGTAATGTCTTGGCATCTTTGCAGCTTGTTCGTACCGATAAGTTCTTGAAGATTGTGAATGCATGTAGTAAACTATCCCTTTTATTCAATTCAATTCAATTCAATTTTATTTGTATAGCGCTTTTAGCAATTTTCATTGCCGCAAAGCAGCTTTACACAGTCAAAAGAATTATTTAGGTTTGTATGAAATGTGAATTTGTATGAATCAAAATGGTCAGTTTGTCCCTGGTGAGCAAGCCGAGGGCGACAGTGGCAAGGAAAAACTCCCTGAGATGGTAATAGGAAGAAACCTTGAGAGGAACCAGACTCAACAGGGAACCCATCCTCATTTGGGTGAAACAGAAAGCAGTAAATGATCTGCATTATTACAGTGTGTAGGGTGGGAGGCAGTTCAGCTATAATAGCTGATGTTAATTGATGTTAATATGGAGTCCAGGTAGTTATTGAAGACCCAGGTAGACTTGTAAGAAGTTCCAGTCATGAACTATCGAACTGTCAAGTCCCCAGAGAAACAGTTGCCAACACCAGTCAAGGCCAGAACCATTTTCTAGATAGAGAGAATCATTCCCAGACACCAGACGCATCCCAGAGAGACACACGGGGCATCCATGTGACGAGATCTTCAGCCAGAAGCGGGGCACCAGGATGGGTCAGACAGGTCCGGAGGGCAGAGGGAGTCTGGATCACTGGCAGCTCAGGAACGACATGTGTAGCTCGACAGAGAGAGAGAGAGAAAGAGTGAAAGGGGGGACAGGAGGAGAGAGGAAAAAGAAAGAGGGGGGGGAAGAGAAGAAGAGGAGAGATGGCAAGTTAGGTATGGTCACAGTCACACAATGTATAATGTGAATGTATATTAACTGTAGAGTGCAAGCAGAGACTCCGGCAGAGCTAACTATGACAGCATAACTAAAAGGGAGAGCCAGAAGGAAACACAAACATGAGGGCTTCCTGACATGTAAAGCAAACAATCACCTCACCGTCAGCAAACCTGAGTGATCAATGAGAGTGAGGAAGACAGCATCCAAACATACCCGTTCACCATAATACTCTACGTCCATGAGTCCCCCAGATCTGCTCCTTTACCTATGGCAAATCTATTTATAAAAATGCTTGGCTAAATAAATAGGTTTTTAGCCTGGACTTAAACACTGAGACTGTGTCTGAGTCCCGAACACTATTTGGAAGACTATTCCATAACTTTGGGGCTTTGTAAGAAAAAGCTCTGCCCCCAGCTGTATTTTTCATAATACGCGGTACTGACAAGCAGCCTGCATCCTTTGATCGAAGTAGGCGTGGCGGATTGTAAGACACTAGCAGTTCGCTCAGGTACTGCGGGGCGAGACCATTTAATGCTTTATATGTCAAGAGTAGTATTTTAAAATCAATGCGAAATTTCACAGGGAGCCAATGGAGTGAAGATAAGATAGGGGTGATGTGCTCATATCTTCTGGTTCTGGTGAGGACTCTCGCTGCTGCATTCTGGACTAGCTGAAGCTTATTTATGCATCTAGCTGAACAACCAGACAGTAAGGCATTACAATAGTCCAACCTAGAGGTGATAAAAGCATGAACTAGTTTTTCTGCGTCGTTTAGCGACAATAAATTTCTTATTCTGGCAATATTTCTGAGGTGAAAGAATGCTATCCTGGTAATATTATCTACATGTGCTTCAAATGAAAGGCTGGAATCAATAATCACACCAAGGTCTTTCACTGTTGCATTTGATGGAACAGAAAGGCCATCTAAAGTTACGGTGTGATCTAAAATTTTACTCCTAGCTGTATGCGGTCCTATGACTAGAACTTCTGTCTTATCCGGATTTAGCAGAAGGAAGTTAATTAGCATCCAATTTCTTATGTCCTGCACACATTGCTCAATTTTAGTAAGCTGTTTTTTCTCATCAGGTTTTGCTGAGACATATAACTGTGTATCGTCAGCATAACAATGAAAACTAATACCATGCTTACGGATTATGTTGCCCAGAGGAAGCATGTAAAGGGAAAAAAGCAGTGGACCTAAAACTGAACCCTGCGGAACGCCAAACTCCACTAGAGAACATGCAGAATAATCACCATTTAAGTCTACATACTGATAACGATGGGTCAGATAGGATCTGAGCCAGGAGAGGGCTGTACCCTTAATTCCCACTACATTTTCTAATCTGTGAAGAAGAATAGCGTGATCAACAGTGTCAAAAGCTGCACTGAGGTCAAGTAATACAAGCATAGTTACACAACCCTGATCAGAGGCCAATAGAATGTCATTTACTACTTTAACGAGCGCTGTCTCTGTACTGTGATGAGGCCTAAAACCTGACTGATACAGTTCATGTATGCCATTTCTATGTATATATGAGCATAGCTGCTCCGCTACTATCTTTTCCAGGATCTTAGAGATAAAGGGGAGGTTTGATATTGGTCTGTAACTGGACAGCTGACAGGGGTCGAGGTCAGGTTTCTTAATTATTGGTTTGATAACTGCTAATTTAAAAGATTTTGGAACATATCCAATGCTGAGTGAAGAATTAATTATTCTCAACAGGGGTTCTATTATTGCTGGTACTATCTGTTTAAGAAAATGTGTCGGTACAGGATCTAATATACAGGTTGATGAATTTGAAGAAGAGATGAGTGAAATTAGTTCATTCTCTTCAAGGGGAGTAAAGTATTCTAGGTTCTGGTCTGACATGGCTAGATTAACATCTGCATCAATTACATTGTTCGGTTTCAAAACCTCAATTTTATGCCTAATATTTACAATTTTATTATTAAAAAAGTTCATGAAGTCCTCACTATTGCATGATGTTGTTGTGGAGATTTCTGCAGTGGTCTTATTTGTGGTTAATTTGGCTACAGCATTAAATAAGAATCTAGGATTATTTTTGTTATTTTCTATAAGAGTGGAGAGATATGTTGATCTAGCTACACTAAGAGCTTTTCTATAGTTCAGGATGCTCTCCTTCCATGCTATTCGAAATACTAGTAATTTAGTTTGACGCCATTTACGTTCTAATTTCCGAGCGGTCTGTTTTAAAGTGCGCGTGTGATCGTTATACCAGGGAGCAAGTTTTTTATCTCTAATAATTTTTCTTTTGACTGGAGCTACATTATCTAGGGTATAGCGAAATGTCGACTCTAAATATTCAGTCGCCTGATCGAGTTCTGTGGGGTCAGACGGTGATCTAATCGAAGTTGGGAACTCTGGGAGATTACTGATAAAACTCTGTTTGGTAGTTGATGTGAATGTACGTTTCATACGGTAGCGCGGCGCTGTGTGTACATTATTACTGTGACACACTTGAATTGAGACAAGATAGTGATCTGAGATAACTTCAGATAGTGGTATTGTGAATAAATTTCTTATACTTAATCCAAATAATATTATTAAATCTAAAGTGTGACCTGCTTTATGAGTGGGTCCTACTACACACTGATTTACTCCTACCAAGTCCAGTATAGACATAAATGCAGTTCTCAGAGGGTCTTCTGGGTTTTCAAAATGAATATTAAAATCTCCAGCAATTAACACTTTGTCTACAGAAACGACTAGGTTTGAGAGGAAATCTGCAAATTCACTAAGAAATTCCGAGTACGGCCCTGGAGGTCTGTAAATGACAATTAGCGGGATCGACTGAGCTGACTTAATATAGTTAAATACACTTATGTTACTATAAAGAATTTCAAATGAATTAAATTTGTGTCCGTGTTTTTGTACAATAGTCAAATTATCATTGTGAATAACTGCGACGCCTCCTCCTCTACCAGTTAACCGAGGCTGGTGTATGTAGCTGTATCCAGGAGGACTAGCTTCATTTAGAGCTACATACTCGTCCTGTTTAATCCAGGTTTCTGTTAAACAGAGTATATCAAACTCCTGATCTGTGATAATTTCATTAACTATAACTGCTTTAGATGCGAGAGATCTAATATTTAACAGTCCTAGCTTCAGATCAGAGGTGCCGGCTGCGCATTCAGTCTGATCCAAGTTTGTGGTCTTTATGCTAATTAAATTACTAAAACAGACTTTCTGAGTCTTTCTAAATTTGATTTTAGCTCGGGGAACAGACACAGTCTCAATAGAGTGAACCCTGAGTGACGACTCTATGCAGCTAGCAGACGGTTGGTTTAGCCTGTCTGTCTGCTCCCTGGCCTGGGCTCTGGATTGTCACCGATTAACTAGGCCTTTTCTAAGACTATGAGCTATACTACAGGAAATGAGAGCAGCACCTTCCCGAGTGGGATGGACACCGTCCCGCCCTAACAGGCCAGCTTCGCCCTCAAAGGTCTTCCAATTATCAATAAAGCCCACGTTGTTTTCGGAGCACCACCTGGACATCCAGCGGTTCAGCGACCATAACCTGCTGTAAGTTATGTCACCACGTCTCATTGGGATGGGACCAGAGCATACTACTCCATCGGACATCGCCTTCGCTAATTTAAACACCTCTATAAAGTTACTCTTACTAATCTCTGACTGACGAAGGCGTATATCGTTAGCTCCAGCATGTACTACTATCTTGGAGAACCTGTGCTGTCCTAGAGCCCTAAGATTACCTGCTATGTCCGGTGCTCTGGCTCCCGGGATACACCTAACCACTGCCGCTGGCGCCCCTAAAGGTCTAGCTAATTTCACGTGCCTCATTATAGAGTCTCCTATAACCAGAGCTCTTTCAGGTTTCTCAGTGGGTGCATCACTGAGGAGAGCAAACCTGTTGGACACGTGAAGCGCAGAAGAGGTGTGCTCTGGTGGGCTAGCCTTAGCGTTAGCTTTGGCTGAACGAGTATGCCGCCGAGTCGTCACCCACTCGCCCCGCTGTGAGGGCTCTAATGCCGGAGTCGGGGGCTGGTTATCTCCGCCTGCGGCACCCAGACTGTCCGCTACAGAAATAACACTGCTCTTACACTCTCTAACCCTCTCTAAAGTCTGGATGCGCTCCTCTAACGCTGATATCTTCTCCGTCAGAGTGCTCACTAACACACACCTATCACAAATAAAATTACCGCTAACGACGGAGGAAGAATGTCTAAACATCCTGCACTCTACACACTGAACGAGCTGAATATTGGACATGATATCGTACCTGAGTCGGAGTTGTAGTTGTTTGGAGCTGAATTCCGTTTGTTGTTTTTAGAAAAAGAAACTCGCGCGTTCTCCAAAAAGCGCAGAAAAAGGCGAAGCCAAATAGTGTGAGATATAAAAACTAGTTGCTATTAATATTATTATTGTATAAATGAAAAAAAAGTATGTAATTTAAACGCTAACACAAACGCAAACTTTCGCGGCAACGATACGAAAACAGGTTTTATTCCCAAGTTTAGCTTGTCATCAGTAAACAGCCCTGCCCACAGTCATCCAAACCACAGCCATGTGTGAGGTACTTTAGAGTACAATTCTTGGGGGGAAGGGGAGTGACACATTACAATGGGCCACCCATTGTTTTGCAGCAGAGCCAAAGCCTCAGCAGCAGTGTAATGTCTTGGCATCTTTGCAGCTTGTTCGTACCGATAAGTTCTTGAAGATTGTGAATGCATGTAGTAAACTATCCGTTTTATTCCCAAGTTTAGCTTGTCATCAGTAAACAGCCCTGCCCACAGTCATCCAAACCACAGCCATGTGTGAGGTACTTTAGAGTACACTTCTTGGGGGGAAGGGGAGTGACACATTATAATGGGCCACCCATTGTTTTGCAGCAGAGCCAAAGCCTCAGCAGCAGGCATGTGTGAGGTACTTTAGAGTACACTTCTTGGGGGGAAGGGGAGTGACACATTATAATTGGCCACCCATTGTTTTGCAGCAGAGCCAAAGCCTCAGCAGCAGGCATGTTTGAGGTACTTTAGAGTACACTTCTTGGGGGGAAGGGGAGTGACACATTACATGTCCAAACATCTCAAGGGCCCCAAAATCACCTCGGGCCCCAGAGGGTTAACCACATAAGGCATATTTTAGGTTTCAGACATTTAAACACACATATGTACTGGTAAAACAACACATGTTGAGCTTGTAAAATACACAAAGATGTCTATGGAAGCAACAATAACAACCCATTCAAATCTAATTTGCTCATGTGTTTTATTCATAACAGATACACATAGTGTAAGTAACTATAAAGTTCACTCTATTCTTCACACATATTTAAGATAAAATAGAATAAAATGATGGATGAAGTGTGTAAGCATATAGTGTTTCACCTTTCATGTTTAATTCAATACTGCTGAATACACCTAATCTTCCTGAAAAATAAAAACTTTGTTTTATATTCATATTATGTTTATTTGTAATGTGTGTCTATTCGAATAACAAAGATAAATTGACACAGATTTTTATCTTTGCTCATTCTGCTCTTTGCTTTATTTTATACTTTGTTACCTGAAAAGCTTTCTTTTTATATAAAAAAAAAGTCTAATTAGTTTGTGTGTACGTCTCAGACAACTTGCAAAATAGTAAAATCAATGAGAAAGAATCATGATGTTATCCTGATATTTACACACATATATATATATATATATATATATATATATATATATATAATGTCTTTGACCTTAATTATGTACATTTAAATTATTATATATGGTATGTGGTTTATTTTGATAGGTTAACTGTTTTTGTGGCGTTTAGTGCTCCTCAGCGTGTTCAGAGAGAGAGAGATCACATCACACATACGCTTCTTCCACTCAACTCTTTAGGTGGATTTTTCCCTGGTTTTTGTTCTCCTCTTCGATTTAAATATGGTTTCCCAGCGTCCTTCAAAGCTTTTCTTACTCTGCCCTTCCATTTGTGGGGGGAAGGGGAGTGACACATTCCAATCGGCCACCCATTTACAAATGAATGGGAGTCAATTGTCAGTGATTAAGTTGTTAGTTTAAAACCAAGGGCCCATTTGGCCTACCTCTGGTAGGGCTGGAGGGGTCAGAAAAACCTGGTAGTTCTAGTGTTAAACCTGGGCCTTGTTTTCTGAGTACCAGTGAGTACATCATTGTAGATAGTGGCGACACCACCACTGCGACCAGTTAGACGGGGCTCGTGCTTATAAAAATATCCTGACAGAGTCGACTCATTCAGACCAATATATTCATTTGGTTTAAGCCAGGTTTCGGTGAGGCTGAGTGCGTCAAGGCAATAATCTGATATCATTTCATTAACAATAAGTGCTTTAGGCGCAAGGGAGCTAATGTAGAGATGTCCAAACTTTAGAGATAGATTTCGATTACTTATTTGGCCTTTTTCTGGTTTAATGGTTACCAGATTGTTTCGGCTGGATTTAACAATTTTTTTTTTTCATTATTCGGGGAACAGACACAATTTCTATAGAACAAGCTATGTGTGTGTGTCTATAAGTATGGCGAGTTATATTGTGGCTAATATCTAAAGAATCTAAGGTATGACTTACCGCCAGTCAGATGGTTCGTAGTGTCCTGGAGATGTTGTCAGAGAGGACCGCTGCTCCAGCTCTGCTAAGGTGCAGGCCATCAGTGTTGTAGAGCCCAGGACGCTCCCAGAAAACATTCCAGTTATCAACAAAGGGTAATCTCTGTTGTTGACACCAAGATTGTAACCATTCATTAAAGGCAAATAATCTACTGAACCTCTCGATTCCTCGCTGAAATGACGGAAGTGGTCCAGATACAACGATCTTTGTTGTGGGTGATGTGCTGCGGACCTTCTCGACCAGGCTCCTGAAGTTTTTCATTAGGATCTCCGTCTGCCTCAGCCTGGTGTCGTTCATGCCAGCATAAAGAACCACAGCTTGAATGTTCTTCCTCAGGGCCGCAGGCACCTGTGCAGCAACATCAAGAACATGTGCACCAGGTAAACAGCGTGTGTACGCCTTACCTTTAGCCATGGTAGCACGCACGTGCTGGACGATGGAATCTCCGATGACCAGCGCGTCGTGTGCCGTCTCACGGAGAGGAGCGAAGCGGTTTCGGGTCGAGATCTCGAAGACGGGTGGTGGCGGAGGAGGAGAGGTTCTCGCCTGGGGCTTGGCGCGTGTCTTCCTCTGCTGCAGTATCCAGGCCTCATGGTATCTCGGCATCAGGGTAAAGGAAACCTGGGCGGGCTGCGTCCTCGGTGCGTTGGACCTGGGCAGAGAAACACGCAGGTTTGAGGTTGTAGGAGAATTCTCACACCGAGAATTTACCTGGGACAGGTGAGCGTCGGTTCGCGACGATTCCAGCGTGGCTTTCCGCTGCTGTAGTCAGGCCAGCTTCACCTGTAGGTCGCGGATCAGCTTTTCCATGGCCCCCAGTTTTTCCTTAGGGGCCGGAGCGCGACCTTAGATGGCCGCCCAGCCCAAGGGAGCTGAAGAGGTCATCTTCTCGTGAGGCACATCAATTGCCCCAAAACAATGACTCTATTTCTGGCCCTGAAATACTCCCTCCAGCAACTGAGAGGCAACAAGGGTTACGCGCCGAGAGCTTCGTACTGTCGTCATAGCTCACCTCATTTTCTTTAGGATCGAGTCTCAACTCCACAGAAAGCGTTCTCTTTCCTACACAAAGCATACATTGCGTGTCGTGAGATCCGAGCACAATGCGGGCACAGCTGTACTCTAAAGGAGTTTAAGCTAAGCCAGGAAGTAACTTTCACTGCTTCTGTGTTGGCTAAGTGCCTGAGGATTTCATCCAAGGGCCAATCCCCAGAGGTAATAAGGGTTACGCGCCGGGAGCTTTGTACCCTTTTTATGTGGTCCAGACCCTCGTCCTTGACCCTGGGTCCCACTCTAGGTCCGTCCTGTCGTCACAAGTTGCTAACGGCAGTCGTTTTTTCCTTAGGGGCCAGAGCGCAGCCTTAGATGGCCGCCCAGCCCAAGGGATCTGGAGAGGTCATCTTCTCGTGTGGCACATCAATTGCCCCGAAATGATGACTCTATTTCTGGCCCTGAAATACTCCCTCCAGCAGTCAAGAGGTTAACAGGTCCTAGCGTGGACGCTACGACAGTCTTGTAAATATTGCCTGGGCAGACTAAGCTCACGCCGCTAAGAAGACTAGCGCACTAGGTTCTGCTTTAAGGACAGGACAAATTCTGTCCTTCAGGATCATTTACATTCTAGGACATGGAAAAACATGCAGACCCAGTGCACTGCCGAACCGTTTTAGTGCTGGAGCTTCTGCAAGAAAGTTGACCTCGGGCTTATGCCCTAGTACACTCAGAACATGTGTGTACACGCTTCTCGTCTACGTCCATACTAATGGGCCTGGTGGAAAGCACCCTTTAGTGTGCTTAGGCTTTGCCAACTGGCTAGGAGAAGCTGTTCTGCATTCTTACCCAACTATCTTTCACAGTTGAAGCCCTTTGTCCTCCACCGTTAGCTCCTTAGCAGTAAGACTTCATCTGCTGTGCCCAGCTCATGCTCTTCAATTTACAGTGCACCTCGGCATTAGCCAGGGCCATAAATTAGAGCAGGGTTTTATACGTCTTGGAACTGCGGTTGAAGGGCAGCCGCCATTAGACGAGTTGGGTTAGAGATGCTAGTGCCCTAGCCTAGGAGGACAGGAAAATTTCTGTCCCTCAGGATCTTTACATTTCAGGACATAAAATATGTATACCCAGTCCACTGCCAAACTGTTCCAGTGCTGGAAGTTTCTGCAAAAAAAAAAAAAAAAAGCCGTTCTGCATTCTTACCCAACTATCTTCCATAGTCGAAGCCTTCTGTTCTCCGCCGTTAGCTCCAGAGCAGTAGATCTTCATTCGCTGTGTCCAGCTCATGCTCTTCAATTTACAACGCACCTCTGCATTAAGCCAGGGCCGTAAGTTAGAGCAGGGTTTCGTATGTCGTGGGGCCGCGGCCCAAGGGCAGCCGCCATTAGACGAGTCGGGTTTAAGATGCTAGTGCTCTAGCCTACGAGGCGCGTGGCATACTTCGCCTTGCCGCAAGACATCGGTCAGGCTTCATAGTGGTACTTCACAGCATCTCGTTCCCTCTTTTTCAGGGAACAGGGTTACAGCAAAGTAACCCGAGACATTATCTTTCTTAAGCAGCCATTGACAGCAAGCGACAGAGCTCATAAACATGTCGAGTAAATAAAAAGAAAAGTATTAAATCCAACTATTAAGTCTGATTTAATTGCTATCATTAATAATTTTTTTTTTATCTATTTTATGTTTTGCTGGGGAAATTTTATGTTTTGCTGGAGATAATTTCACACCTATCGTGAATGAAAGGTGAGAAGAGATTCCACAGAATCTTCTGACACAATGCTTACTCTAAAGGACTATGCTCGACTAGAATATAGAGAATAGGAATCATATTTGTAATAAAATAATTAAATACAAAATTATATCAAGTAAGGACTTTTCCTAAAAGCCAGAGCAAATTTCTTATTCACTACTGAAGTAGTTAAATATGCTTATACAATTGCAAGTAAATTACAAACTGCATGAAATGTAAAAAAAAACGTATTAGACACAAAACTGATATGTTAGTATAAAAAAATTAAAAAGCTATTTACACATGAGTGCTTAAATGTAAAGCAAATGGAATTTAATTTCATTCAGTCGTTTAAGTTATATGAAAAATAACGTGCCTACCAGCCCACTTTATCAAATTTAAAGATGCCTGCGTGTGTGTGCAAAAAGTCGAAGAATACAAAAGTGTATAATCTTTAATAAAGTTAGCCTAATACAATATTGTTTTCATAGCTGAAGCAAACATGATTTTGTTTAAGTCTATTCACTGAATACAACGTGACAGCGCGCTCCAAGGTGAACACCCACAGAACCCGTTACTGTAATTTCTCTTTTCACCTTTCATTACCTTTTTTTTTTCATACCAAACATTTAACACATAACACACAAAAAAAGAAGCCATTGGAGATATCATATATTATTAGCAATAATAATAACCATGAAACCTATAATAATAATAATAATAATAATAATAAATGTCAATAATAATAATAATAACAAGTTGGGATAGTAGAGAGCTTTGAAAGGTTTTGAAAATTGTGGTGAACAATGAGAAAGGCAAATAAAGTAAACAATTGTATTGAATTATAACTAAAGAATAAGAATAAATAATACTACTACTACTTATATTAGGCCAGGGAGCAGACAGACAGGCTAAACCAACCGTCTGCTAGCTGCATAGAGTCGTCACCCAGGGTTCACTGTATTGAGACTGTGTCTGTTCCCCGAGCTAAAAACAAATTTAGAAAGACTCAAAAAGTCTGTTTTAGTAATTTAATTAACATAAAGACCACAAACTTGGATCAGACTGAATGCGCAGCCGGCACCTCTGATCTGAAGCTAGGACTGTTAAATATTAGATCTCTCGCATCTAAAGCAGTTATAGTTAATGAAATTATCACAGATCAGGAATTTGATATACTCTGTTTAACAGAAACCTGGATTAAACAGGACGAGTATGTGGCTCTAAATGAAGCTAGTCCTCCTGGATACAGCTACATACACCAGCCTCGGTTAACTGGTAGGGGAGGAGGCGTCGCAGTTATTCACAATGATAATTTGACTATTGTACAAAAACACGGACACAAATTTAATTCATTTGAAATTCTTTATAGTAACATAAGTGTATTTAACTATATTAAGTCAGCTCAGTCGATCCCACTAATTGTCATTTACAGACCTCCAGGGCCGTACTCTGAATTTTTTTGTGAATTTGCAGATTTCCTTTCAAACCTAGTCGTTTCTGTAGACAAAGTGTTAATTGCTGGAGATTTTAATATTCATTTTGAAAACCCAGAAGACCCTCTGAGAACAGCATTTATGTCCATACTGGACTTGGTAGGAGTAAATCAGTGTGTAGTAGGACCCACTCATAAAGCAGGTCACACTTTAGATTTAATAATATTATTCGGATTAAGTATAAGAAATTTATTCACAATTCCACTATCTGAAGTTATCTCAGATCACTACCTTGTCTCAATTCAAGTGTGTCACAGTAATAATGTACGCACAGCGCCGCGCTACCGTATGAAACGTACATTCACATCAACTACCAAACAGAGTTTTATCAGTATTCTCCCAGAGTTCCCAACTTCGATTAGATCACCGTCTGACCCCACAGAACTCGATCAGGGGACTGAATATTTAGAGTCGACATTTTGCTATACCTTAGATAATGTAGCTCCAGTTAAAAGAAAAATTATTAGAGATAAGAAACTTGCTCCCTGGTATAACGATCAAACGCGCACTTTAAAACAGACCGCTCGGAAATTAGAACGTAAATGGCGTCAAACTAAATTACTAGTATTTCAAATAGCATGGAAGGAGAGCATCCTGAACTATAGAAAAGCTCTTAGTATAGCTAGATCAACATATCTCTCCACTCTTATAGAAAATAACAAAAATAATCCTAGATTCTTATTTAATGCTGTAGCCAAATTAACCAGAAATAAGCCCACTGCAGAAATCTCCACAACAACATCATGCAATAGTGAGGACTTCATGAACTTTTTTAATAATAAAATTGTAAATATTAGGCATAAAATTGACGTTTTGAAACTGAACAATGTAATTGATGCAGATGTTAATCTAGCCATGTCAGATCAGAACCTAGAATACTTTACTCCCCTTGAAGAGAATGAACTAATTTCACTCATCTCTTCTTCAAATTCATCAACCTGTATATTAGATCCTGTTACGACACATTTTCTTAAACAGATAGTACCAGCAATAACAGAACCCCTGTTGAAAATAATTAATTCTTCACTCAGCATTGGTTATGTTCCAAAATCTTTTAAATTAGCAGTTATCAAACCAATAATTAAGAAACCTGACCTCGACCCCTGTCAGCTGTCCAGTTACAGGCCAATATCAAACCTCCCCTTTATCTCTAAGATTCTGGGTAAGATAGTAGCGGAGCAGCTATGCTCATATATACATAGAAATGGCATACATGAACTGTATCAGTCAGGATTTAGGCCTCATCACAGTACAGAGACAGCACTCGTTAAAGTAGTAAATGACATTCTATTGGCCTCTGATCAGGGTTGTGTAACTATGCTTGTATTACTTGACCTCAGTGCAGCTTTTGACACCGTTGATCACGCTATTCTTCTTCACAGATTAGAAAATGTAGTAGGAATTAAGGGTACAGCCCTCTCCTGGCTCAGATCCTATCTGACCCATCGTTATCAGTATGTAGACTTAAATGGTGATTATTCTGCATGTTCTCTAGTGGAGTTTGGCGTTCCGCAGGGTTCAGTTTTAGGTCCACTGCTTTTTTCCCTTTACATGCTTCCTCTGGGCAACATAATCCGTAAGCATGGTATTAGTTTTCATTGTTATGCTGACGATACACAGTTATATGTCTCAGCAAAACCTGATGAGAAAAAACAGCTTACTAAAGTTGAGCAATGTATGCAGGACATAAGAAATTGGATGCTAATTAACTTCCTTCTGCTAAATTCCGGATAAGACAGAAGTTCTAGTCATAGGACCGCATACAGCTAGGAGTAAAATTTTAGATCACACCGTAACTTTAGATGGCCTTTCTGTTCCATCAAATGCAACAGTGAAAGACCTTGGTGTGATCATTGATTCCAGCCTTTCATTTGAAGCACATGTAGATAATATTACCAGGATAGCATTCTTTCACCTCAGAAATATTGCCAGGATAAGAAATTTATTGTCGCTAAACGATGCAGAAAAACTAGTTCATGCTTTTATCACGTCTAGGTTGGACTATTGTAATGCCTTACTGTCTGGTTGTTCAGCTAGATGCATAAATAAGCTTCAGCTAGTCCAGAATGCAGCAACGAGAGTCCTCACTAGAACCAGAAGATATGAGCACATCACCCCCATCTTATCTTCACTCCATTGGCTCCCTGTGAAATTTCGCATTGATTTTAAAATACTACTTTTGACATATAAAGCATTAAATGGTCTCGCACTGCAGTACCTGAGCGAACTGCTAGTGTCTTACGATCCGCCACGCCTACTTCGATCAAAGGATGCAGCCTGCTTGTCAGTACCGCGTATTATGAAAAATACAGCTGGGGGCAGAGCTTTTTCTTACAAAGCCCCAAAATTATGGAATAGTCTTCCAAATAGTGTTCGGGACTCAGACACAGTCTCAGTGTTTAAGTCCAGGATAAAAACCTATTTATTTAGCCAAGCATTTTTATAAATAGATTTGCCATAGGTAAAGGAGCAGATGTGGGGGACTCATGGACGTAGAGTATTATGGTGAACTGGTATGTTTGGATGCTGTCTTCCTCACTCTCATTGATCACTCAGGTTTGCTGACGGTGAGGTGATTGTTTGCTTTACATGTCAGGAAGCCCTCATGTTTGTGTTTCCTTCTGGCTCTCCCTTTTAGTTATGCTGTCATAGTTAGTCCTGCCAGAGTCTCTGCTTGCACTCTACAGTTAATATACATTCACATTATACATTGTGTGACTGTGACCATACCTAACTGCCATCTCTCCTCTTTTTCTTTTTCCTCCCCTCTTTCTCTTTCCTCTCTCCTCCTGTCTCCCCCTTTCACTCTTTCTCTCTCTCTCTGTCGAGCTACACATGTCGTTCCTGAGCTGCCAGTGATCCAGACTCCCTCTGCCCTCCGGACCTGTCTGACCCATCCTGGTGCCCCGCTTCTGGCTGAAGATCTCGTCACATGGATGCCCCGTGTGTCTCTCTGGGATGCGTCTGGTGTCTGGGGATGATTCTCTCTACCTAGAAAATGGTTCTGGCCTTGACTGATGTTGGCAACTGTTTCTCTGGGGACTTGACAGTTCGATAGTTCATGACTGGAACTTCTTACAAGTCTACCTGGGTCTTCAATAACTACCTGGACTCCATATTAACATCAATTAACATCAGCTATTATAGCTGAACTGCCTCCCACCCTACACACTATATAAATGCAGATCATTTACTGCTTTCTGTTTCACCCAAATGAGGATGGGTTCCCTGTTGAGTCTGGTTCCTCTCAAGGTTTCTTCCTCTTACCATCTCAGGGAGTTTTTCCTTGCCACTGTCGCCCTCGGCTTGCTCACCAGAGACAAACTGACCATTTTGATTCATACAAATTCACATTTCATACAAACTTAAATAATTCTCTTGACTGTGTAAAGCTGCTTTGCGGCAATGAAAATTGCTAAAAGCGCTATACAAATAAAATTGAATTGAATTGAATTATATTAATAATGGTAATTTTTAGGCTTGCCTCTGATCCCTTCATAGCCACCACACGCTACGTCTCATCATTAGTACCGGAGAGGAATACAACGGGGCCCAAAAGCCCCCACCCATCCCTCAAACCCCTAGCCATCCCTAGTCAGCATCTACATGCCTCACCTGCCTTATATGTTTGAAATTATGTTTCAGCTAGTTTGTGATGCATTAAAAAGGTGAGACATTAAGGCAGCCCAGGCCAAGGACCTGACCCACCCACACAGCCCACCTACCTTATGTATGTGTATATATTTACACATTATTCTTTTTCTCTTTATAGTCCTACTATTATATACATACAAAAATTCTAATTTAAGCATTTTAATAGGTGTGTATGTATTTCAGCTAATAGGTGATGCATTAAAATAGTGAGGGATGCAGGCCAGAACCAGCTAGGGAAAGCGGTGCAAGCTCAGGTTGAAAGGGTGGAGGGATACATGACCCCAGCAACCACCCACACCCACCCATATTTAAACTTCGCCACATCAGTTGTGGACCTGTATGCCGTAGCCCTCCAGAGACCAGAGGCCAAGGAGGAAAAAAAAAATATATATATATATATTATATATATTGTGGTATATATATTATATATATATTATATATATGTGGTAAGTCTCAGACAAAGAAGGTCAACGGATTTATGACTGTTAGAGGGTAAGGAGAGATGACCAAAAGGGGTGTAATTCTTCTGTATTACTGTAAAATGAACTAGATATATTTTCTATTGAAATATAATCAATTAATAGATTTTTCCAGGATGTGATATTTATGGAATTTCTAGATTTCCAGTTCATGATGATAGTTTTCTTGGCGATTGCTAATGCGACTAGGAGTAACTGATTGTTTATGTTATTTAAACTGATTGTGGATATATCGCCTAGTAAACAGAGTGACGTGGAAAATGGGATGTGACATCCCATAGTGATGGATAGTGATTTAATGACATTTTCCCAAAAAATATATATGTGTGTCTGGGCTATTTTGGGTACAATGTGAACATGTTTCTGAGGTAAATCCCATTTTAAACAATTTTTGTCCGGTTAGGTGGGATCTGTGAAGTACCTTGTACTGTATAAGTTGCAAATTGGGATTTTTTGTCATAAAATAGATATTTGTGCAGATCTGTATCCAGAAATCGGCTTCAGGAGTAATAGATAAGTCTGATTCCCATTTCGAATTTGGTAAACTTATTGTGTTGTCTGATTTTATTATTATTTTATATATTTTGGAGAGAAGCTTTTTTGAGGATGATATGTTAATTAATTCTAAGATCGATGGTGAAAGGTCAAGATTAACAGTCCAAATATTGATTTTTGATTGGATAGATGATTTGAGTTGTAGATATTCTAGAAAACTATTACTCCTGATTCCGTATTTCTGGACCAAGTATGAAAAGGAAGCCAGATTATTACTATGAAAGATGTGTTGAAGTTGTGTAATGCCCTTCTCAGCCCATGTGCGCATGTTAAGTGGCTTTTTATTAATTGTAAAATCTGGGTTATTCCAAATGGGGGTGAATTTAGATGATGCAATGGAGTATTTGTAAACTGGTAAAATTTCCACCAGGCTGTCAGAGCTGTTGCTATAGTTAGTGATTTAAAACAGGAGTGTTTTTTGATTGTCTGACTTAAAAACGGTAAATCTGTAGTGCTAATGTCTTTACAAATTGTTTGCTCAATATCTAGCCATGTATAGTCTGATGTGTTTGGGTGAATCCATTTATATATATATTGAAGCTGATTAGCTAGAAAGTAGTAGTAGAAATGTGGTGCTTCCAATCCTCCTAGTGTTTTTGGTTTCTGTGGAGTGGACAATTTAACTCTTGGGGTCTTATTTTTCCAGTAGAATTTGGTTATGGTTAAGTCCAGAGATTTAAACCAGCTGAGGGTGGGTTGTATTGGAATCATTGAGAATACATAGTTTAGTTTAGGGAGTGTAGTCATTTTAATTGCTGATATTCTGCCCATAATGGATAGTAGTAAGTTCATCCAGCGTTGAAGGTCGTCATTTATTTTTTTAAATAATGGGGTGAAATTCAGACTAACTAGGTCTGACAGCCTAGGGGAAATATTAATACCTAAATATGTGATGTGATTGGTGCAGAGAGGGATAGGTGATATTTGGGATGTCACATCCAAGCTTTTATGATTTAAAGAGAGAATAGATTATTTACTCCAGTTCACTGAGTACTCAGAAATATGAGAGAAAGAGTCAATAAGCTTAATTGTTTCTTGTAATGATGATGAAGGATCTTGTAAATATAGTAGTATGTCATCTGCGTAAAGGCTAATTTTGTGCTGTATGTTTAATGTTTGAATTCCTTTAATGTAACTGTCTTGACGGATGGCTGCTTCCAGAGGTTCAATAAAAATGGTGAATAATGAGGAGGAGAGTGGGCATCCTTGTCTAGTACCCTGGTGCAGTGTGAAGCTACGTGATGTTAGTCCATTGGTGATAACAGTGGCTGAAGGTGAAGTATATAAAATTTTGATCCAATTAATAAATGACTCCCCAAAACCAAACCTCTCTAATGTGGAAAACAAGAATTTCCAGTTTACCCTATCAAAAGCCTTCTCTGCGTCCAAAGTGACTATGATGGGTTTTTTGTATGACTTGAAGAATAGTGCATTAAGTTAAATAGTCTGCGTGTATTGGTGGATGCTAATCTTCCTTTAATGAAACCGGTTTGATCCGGATGTATTATAGATGATATGACCTTTTCGAATCTAGAGGTTAATGCTTTGGTGATAATTTTAATGTCTGCATTGATCAGAGAAATGGGACGATAGCTTGATGGTAATTTGGGATCTTTATTTGGTTTGAGGAGAAGTGAAATTGTAGCTGTGTTCATGCTTATTGGTAGTTTTAATTTTTGTTGTGACTCACTTAACATTCTAAATAAGAGTGGTGATAAAGTGGACCAAAAGTGTTTGTAGAATTCAGCAGGGAATCGATCAGGACCTGGTGCTTTATTATTAGGCATGTGTTGTAATGCTGTATAAAGTTCATGTTGTGTTATGGGTCATCCAGTTGTGGCAGGTTGATACTATTGAGAAAGGAATTGATGTCATTTTGATTTGGGCCTTTTTTGTATAATTTGCTGTAAAAATTTTGAAAGATATGATTGATTTCATCAGGTGAGTTGGTAATAACTGAAATTGTTACTTTTTCCTTGTACTCGTTTAAGTTGATTTGCCAAATATTTACCAGATTTGTTACCATGATGAAATTCTTCTTGTCTAAGCCTATGAATCAGGAATTGAGTGTGTTTGTTAATTATTGCATTTAGTTTTAATTTTTATTCTCTTAATTTGTTTTGTGTTTCTTCTGTTGGATTATTTGTATTGATATTTTGAAGTTGTTTGATTTTTTTGTTCTAATTCTGCTTCCTGTTCTTTTTCCTTTTTTTTGTAAACGGAATATGAAATCATTTTCCCTCTAAGTACTGTTTTTCCTGTTTCCCGCAAGAGAGAGGGAGATGTTTCAGATATGTCATTCATTTCTAGAAAGAATGCCCACTCCCTTTTAAAATAGCTGTCAAAATCTGGATCTTTCAAGAGAGATATATTAAACTGCCGTCTGTTAATAGGGTTATGAGGTGCAGTTCTATTCCATTTTAATGTTACTGGGGCATGGTCACTAATGACAATAGGATGAATCTTTGATTTCGAAATATTTGATATAAGAGAGTTACTAGTGAGAAAAAAATCAATACGGGAATATGAGTGATGGACTGGTGAGAAAAACGTGTATTCTTTAGCATTTGGATGTTGTAATCGCCAACTATCGCCAAGACCAAAATCACTCATGAACTGTCTTATGGTTTCTGCTGATTGCCAAATGCGTCTATTACTTGAATTTTTAGATCGGTCTATTGCTGGGTTAAGAACTGTATTAAAATCCCCTGCTATTATAATTGGACAATTAGAATGATTTGAGATGGTGGAAAAGAAGTTATGAAAAATAGATGGGTCGTCTGTGTTTGGGCCTGGACTGTGTTTGTAACTGGGCTATTGTAGATTGAGATGTTTATGAGAATATATCGTCCCTCTGGGTCTATAACAGTGGTATTATGTACAAATGGGATTTTTTTATTTATCAAAATGCATACTCCTCTTTGTTTTGTATTTTAGTGAGCTGAGAATAACTGATTGTATTCGGATGATTTAATTTTATCTTGATCTGAATCTGATAGATGTGTTTCTTGTAAAAGGCATATGTCAGCTTGTAGTTTATTTAAATGCTTCAAGACTTTGACCTTCTTAGCATGAAAGCCAATTCCACGGACATTCCAGGTTAGAAAATTGATAGAAGACATGTTATAAAAGTGAAATGTATATTACTGTAATATATTACTGTATGAGTGGTGTGTGCAGCTGTGAGTATATATATTTATGTAATCATGACCATATGTACATGTGTGTGCATAACATTTTAATGTTGTTGACAGGCTAATGTAATTGAAAAAACCCAAATGACAGTGTGTATGTAGCAAAACAACAACAACAACTACAACAACAGCAACAACAACAGCAAAACAGAAACTATTAAATAAAGACATAGTATGAGACAGGGTAAATAGGTTAGTGGGGCGTGAGATCTCTGCATTATATATTACATTGCATGATTTTAAAATGTGGAAAAGTAGGGAGTGATAGAGGGGAAGAGAGAGGGGTATTGGGGAGTAAGGTAAGGATGGATTATTTATAAATTCGCGTTCATCAATTATTTGCTAGTTCAGGAATGGGGATGAGAGAAAAAAAAATCAGAAAAGCCAGGGAGTAATGCCTCTGTCGCGATATAACTGTCCATTTATGTAAAGTTTGTCCACAGAAATGATTGCCTTTTTTCCTTCATTCATCATTTGTTTTCTGATTGGGAAGAGGTGTTTGCGACGTTCTAGTATTTCCTTTGGGTATTGATCATTGAGTCCGTAGTTTGTGCCTTTGAGTTGTTTTCCTTGCCTCTGAACCAGTTCTTTTTGTTTATAATGCTCGAATTTTGCAATGATTGGACGTGGGCGATTGTTATTGTTTTGAGATCTGATCCGATGCACGCGGTGAAAAATGATGTTCTGTACAGTGTCGGCTGGTAATTTGAGTTGTTTAATCATAAAGTCCTTTATTGATTTCTCTGGATTGTCTGGGGTTTGTTCCGGGATTCCTGTAAAAACTAAATTGTCCCTCATGCTACGTGATTGTAAGTCCAGAATACATTCTTTCATCACTTTGTTTTGTGAAACAACGGAGGTGAGTTCAGCTGTAAGAGTGTGAACGGAGTCCTTTAAAAAGTTATTTTCCTTAGTGAGAGTGTCTATCTGTTCTTGACTAAATTCTAGACTTTGCCGTAGTTCTTGAAAATCCTTGTGTATTACTTCTATTAGCGCGATCCTTGCATCAAGTCCGGAAAGTTTATTTTCAATGGAGAGTAAAATGTGGCTTACCTCAGTGCAGCACGGCAGTTTTTGATTTATGTCATCTAGTTCACCTTTCATTACCGATAGGTGTCGCGTGCGAGGATTGTGGGCTGTGGAGATGAATCCAGGTGCAGGTCATGAGCTTCCCATATCTCCTTTGGTGCCACTGTAGTGGGAGTGGAGGCGGGGCAGAGCTGTAAGACCCGTAGCGTTGTTTAGCGCCGAGATGTGAGATAGAGCCAAAGTCGTGAAAGCGGGAGCGTTAGATCAGAGCCTTGAAGTCTGTCCGTAATGTCGTTGAGCCAAAACGTAAACTTGAGCCGTATTTGAGGAAGTGAGAGTGAGAGTACTACACTGGGTGATCCTGGGTGATTTACCCCATGGGTATCTCAGGCTTGCTCCACATTATAAAAGCAAGGCACGGAGTTTAGTCCGGGGTCTGGGAAGAACGTGATGCAGTGGAGCATATGAGAGTGGCATGCGAGTGGGGCGATGTGACACGCCCCAGGGACTTTTAAAAAGGGAATTCCGCGTTTTTATCTCAGCGCGAGCTCCCGCAGCACCTTCATTTCCTTACCGAGCCTGCCTTTGCAGCCCTGCCACCAAAGACAATAAGGCTGCGAGGAGGTTTGCGTTAAGGCCCCCGATCCCAGGAAGGACAGCCCCCAGCCGACAGACATCAGCGAGGACTACCGTCTGAGGTCACGCCCACGGAGAGCTGGGAGGGGCCAGGCGGGCAATCGACAGCGGGAGAAGCGCTGTCATGAGGGAGCGTGCAGGAGGGCTGCCTTCATGTGCTCCTTTCTGCCACTTCGCCCACCGCCACATGTCACCAGCTGTGTGTCCACATGCCAGCTAGGCACTGCCCTCAGACCTGCACATGCACAATCCTTCCTTCCCTTTCTTTTTATCCTTCCTCTTTTAACCCTTTTCATTTCCCATTTTTCCTAAATAGATTATCCTTTTAAGGCCTCGCCTCGTGTCCGTGCTTTATGGTGCCGTCTGTGCAACAAATTTAGGTCAAACAAGTTACAACAGCATATGTTGTGTTACGCATCCTCACCTTGGAAAGTATTTCTAAAAACTGCCGCTGGCTGTGATGTCTCTGTAATGGTTAAAACTGCAAAGGTACTTTTATTTTAGGTATTTATAACCAATATTCCTTGATATAGTACAGGTATAGTACAATATATTGCGGCATCCTGTACTCTGTGTTCCAGATTCTTTAGTGGAAGTTTGTTTATTTTATTTTTGTCTTTGATGTTAACTACACAAAGCAGTGTCTTCCCATCTAGACGTTCTCCAGCATACTGTATATTAGATTGATGGACATGAATCCTCATCTGTTACACTTTTGGTGACAACAGTTTTTTTCAGCAGGCATTTAATCAATAATATTTAAAAAAGTTTGATCCCGGATCATAAATCTCCTCTTTAATTTTCTAGTCTAATCAGCACTCAACCGCACGCATAAAGTTTTCGAGAGCGCGGAGGAATTTTGTTATACAAATAATATTTTGCAGTATATTCATGGCTTCTTATTCCTATTTATTTTAGGTTGTTGTTCTTTCAGTGTTACTGTGTGTGCTTTGCAATATCAGACAACATTCAAATGCAAATAATTCACCCCTCCCCAGGTGTGAATTAGCTGTTCAACTTATCAACATACCCTTATCAACAATTATCAAGAATTGCATTTCATATAAAGGTTCATATGAATTTCACATATGAGACGTGCGCACAAACACACACAATCTCTCCATGCATACACACCTACAGTATAAGAGGCGCGGACACACACACAAACTCACCGTGCACAAACACAATCTCTACGCGCAAAACCAGTTTAATAACTTCACACACATTAAAGGTGAGAAAAGGGATTACAGTAACTGAGTGCGCTGTCAATATATTGTACAGTGGAACCTTGGATTACGAGCATAATTCGTTCCGGAAGTGGGCTCATATTCCAAAACACCCCTAAATCAAATTTGCCCATAGGAAATAATGGAAATTCTAATTATTTGTTCCACAGCCTAAAAGAATAAATACAGAAATAATTAACACAAAATTTAAAGTAAAAATAAAACAAATTAACCACTTTACCTTTAAAATTTAAAAATAAATCCCGACAGATAATTGTTTCCGTTTATGCGCACAGGCACTGTGTGTGTGTGTTTCTCTCCTTTGCGCTGCGGAGTGTGTGCACACACACACACACATACTCTCTCTCCGGCACAATGTCAAATTACACGCGCACACACACACATAATGCACACACTCTGCAATGCAAGAGAGAAACACACACACACATCTCGCGGGGAAAAACGTGCATTCCTAATGGCCACACCTGTATACCCTGTATCTTTATATCGAACTTTCATGTATGTCTTTGTTTTTTATTATGTAGATACATATGCTGTGTTGTTTTTGTGTCTACTCTTATTAAACTTGGTATTTTTAGAACTTATTATGTGTCTGTTTTTGTAATTTTGTCTGTGTCTTTCTCTATACATTTATCTGACTACAGGTCTCTGTACATGGTTATACATGGCACATGTAACACATCTAACCAATGTTTCAATCTTTCATTATGTATGCACGTGTCTCTGATAAATGTTCGTGTCTCGCAATCTGGTGCCTTACCTTGTGTCCGCTTATTGTATATGATGTTACTTAATATGATGTCACTCAGGAACTCATGAGCAACGTCGTTATGCGTGGTTACTAAAAACAACAAAAAATTAGGCATTAAAATAAGGCCATAAAATACATTCTGGATTTTGAACCCTGGAGTTTTTTCCTCAAAATGATGTGACAACCATTGTCGTTATGCATGGTTATTAAAAACAACAAAAATTAGGCATTAAAATAAGGCCATAAAATACATTCTGGATTTTGAACCCTGGAGTTTTTCCCTCAAAATGATGTGACAATCATTCTGACCACTCATTCACAGAAAAAAAATATTAATTAAAAATTGGAAAAAAATATTAGTGAGCATTGCAGGATAAAGTTGTTGCACCTCTCTGGCTCGCCTGTATATGGCTGTGGAGTAGATAGTCCCCTTACTGTTCGTTCTATGACCTGTTTTATAGTATCTGCTTTTCTTGTCTCACCTCTAAGTGAACCCATTATGTTGATTAATATTATCATATTGGTACATTGCTGCATACACAAGTATATTTAAGTAAAATATGCTTAATTCAATTCAATTCAATTTTATGTGCATAGCGCTTTTAGCAATTGTCATTGCCGCAAAGCAGCTTTACACAATCAAAAACAATTATTTAAGTTTGTATGAAATGTGAATTTGTATGAATCAAAATGGTCAGTTTGACCAAAATGGTCAGTTTGGTGAGCAAGCCGAGGGCGACAGTGGCAAGGAAAAACTCCCTGAGATGGTAATAGGAAGAAACCTTGAGAGGAACCAGACTCAACAGGGAACCCATCCTCATTTGGGTGAAACAGAAAGCAGTAAATGATCTGCATTTATACAGTGTGTAGGGTGGGAGGCAGTTCAGCTATAATAGCTGATGTTAATTGATGTTAATATGGGGTCCAGGTAGTTATTGAAGACCCAGGTAGACTTGTAGGAAGTTCCAGTCATGAATTATTGAACTGTCAAGTCCCCAGAGAAACAGTTGCCAACACCAGTCAAGGCCAGAACCATCTTCTAGGTAGAGGGAATCATCCCCAGACAACAGACGCATCCCAAAGAGACACACGGGGCATCCATGTGACGAGATTCTCAGAATTGGAGCACCAGGATGGGTCAGTTAGGTCTGGAGGGCAGAGGGAGTCTGGATCACTGGCAGCTCAGGAATGACATGTGTAGCTCGACAGAGAAAGAGAAAGGGAGACAGGGGGAGAGAGGAAAGAGAAAGAGGGGGGGGGAAAGAGAAGAAGAGGAGAGATGGCAGTTAGGTATGGTCACAGTCACACAATGTATAATGTGAATGTATATTAACTGTAGACTGCAAGCAGAGACTCCGGCAGGACTAACTATGACATCATAACTAAAAGGGAGAGCCAGAAGGAAACACAAACATGAGGGCTTCCTAAAATGTAACGCAAACAATCACCTCACCGTCAGCAAACCTGAGTGATCAATGAGAGTGAGGCAGACAGCATCTAAACATATCAGTTCACCATAATACTCTCCGTCCATGAGTCCCCCAGATCTGCTCCTTTACCTAAGGCAAATCTATTTATAAAAATGCTTGGCTTAATAAATTGGTTTTTAGCCTGGACTTAAACACTGAGACTGTGTTTGAGTCCCGAACACTATTTGGAAGACTATTCCATAATTTTGGGGCTTTGTAAGAAAAAGCTCTGCCCCCAGCTGTATTTTTCATAATGGCGGTACTGACAAACAGTCTGCATCCTTTGATCGAAGTAGGCGTGGCGGTTCGTAAGACACTAGCAGTTCGCTCAGGTACTGCGGCACGAGACCATTTAATGCTATATATATCAAGAGTAGTATTTTAAAATCAATGGAAAATTTCACAGGGAGCCAATGCAGTGAAGATAAGATAGGGGTGATGTGCTCATATCTTCTGTTTCTAGTGAGGACTCTTGCTGCTGCATTCTGGACTAGCTGAAGCTTATTTATGCATCTAGCTGAACAAACAGACAGTAAGGCATTACAATAGTCCAACCTAGAGGTGATAAAAGCATGAACTAGTTTTTCTGCATCG
Organism: Clarias gariepinus; assembly: GCF_024256425.1. NCBI lineage: Eukaryota > Metazoa > Chordata > Actinopteri > Siluriformes > Clariidae > Clarias > Clarias gariepinus. The sequence continues at coordinate 34,087,957 of NC_071110.1, read as the reverse complement.
TTTAGCGACAATAAATTACTTATCTTGGCAATATTTCTGAGGTGAAAGAATGCTATCCTGGTAATATTATCTACATGAGCTTCAAATGAAAGGCTGGAATCAATAATCACACCAAGGTCTTTCACTGTTGCACTTGATAGAACAGAAAGGCCATCTAAAGTTACGGTGTGATCTAAAGTTTTACTCCTAGCTGTATGTGGTCCTATGACTAGAGCTTCTGTCTTATCCGGATTAAGCAGAAGGAAGTTAATTAGCATCCAATTTCTTATGTCCTGCACACATTGCTCAACTTTAGTAAGCTGTTTTTTCTTATCAGGTTTTGCTGAGACATATAACTGTGTGTCGTCAGCATAACAATGAAAACTAATACCATGCTTATGGATTATGTTGCCCAGAGGAAGCATGTAGAGAAAAAAAAGCAGTGGACCTAAAACTGAACCCTGCGGAACGCCAAACTCCACTAGAGAACATGCAGAATAATCACCATTTAAGTCTACATACTGATAACAATGGGTCAGATAGGATCTGAGCCAGGAGAGGGCTGTAACCTTAATTCCTACTACATTTTCTAATCTGTGGAGAAGAATAGCGTGATCAATGGTGTCAAAAGCTGCATTGAGGTCGAATAATACAAGCATAGTTACACAACCCTGATCGGAGGCCAATAGGATGTCATTTACTACTTTAACGAGTGCTGTCTCTATGCTGTGATGAGGCCTAAATCCTGACTGATACAGTTCATGTATGCCATTTCTATGTAGATATGAGCATAGCTGCTCCGCTACTATCTTTTCCAGAATCTTAGAGATAAAAGGGAGGTTTGATATTGGCCTGTAATTGGACAGCTGACAGGGGTCGAGGTCAGGTTTCTTAACTAACCGGACCTGTCTGACCCATCCTGGTGCCCCGCTTCTGGCTGAAGATCTCGTCACATGGATGCCCCGTGTGTCTCTCTGGGATGCGTCTGGTGTCTGGGAATGATTCTCTCTACCTAGAAAATGGTTCTGGCCTTGACTGGTGTTGGCAACTGTTTCTTTGGGGACTTGACAGTTCGATAGTTCATGACTGGAACTTCTTACAAGTCTACCTGGGTCTTCAATAACCACCTGGACTCCATATTAACATCAATTAACATCAGCTATTATAGCTGAACTGCCTCCCACCCTACACACTGTATAAATGCAGATCATTTACTGCTTTCTGTTTCACCCAAATGAGGATGGGTTCTCTGTTGAGTCTGGTTCCTCTCAAGGTTTCTTCCTATTACCATCTCAGGGAGTTTTTCCTTGCCACTGTCGCCCTCGGCTTGCTCACCAGGGACAAACTGACCATTTTGATTCATACAAATTCACATTTCATACAAACTTAAATAATTCTTTTGTCTGTGTAAAGCTGCTTTGCGGCAATGAAAAATTGCTAAAAGCGCTATACAAATAAAATTGAATTGAATTGAATTGAATTATTGGTTTGATAACTGCTAATTTAAAAGATTTTGGAACATAACCAATGCTGAGTGAGGAATTAATTATTCTTAACAGGGGTTCTGTTATTGCTGGTACTATCTGTTTAAGAAAATGTGTCGGTACAAGATCTAATATACAGATTGATGAATTTGCAGAAGTGAGTGAAATTAGTTCATTCTCTTTAAGGGGAGTAAAGTATTCTAGGTTCTGATCTGACATGGCTAGATTAACATCTGCATCAATTACATTGCTCGGTTTCAAAACCTCAATTTTATGCCTGATATTTATAATTTTATTATTAAAAAAGTTCATGAAGTTCTCACTATTGCATGATGTTGTTGTGGAGATTTCTGCAGTGGTCTTATTTCTGGTAAATTTGGTTACAGCATTAAATAAAAATCTAGGATTATTTTTGTTATTTTCTATAAGAGCGGAGAGATATGTTGATCTAGCTACACTAAGCGCTTTTCTATAGTTTAGGATGCTCTCCTTCCATGCTATTTGAAATACTAACAATTTAGTTTGATGCCATTTACGTTCTAATTTCCGAGCGGTCTGTTTTAAAGTGCGCGTGTGATCGTTATACCAGGGAGCAAGTTTCTTATGTCTAATTTTTTTTTTTTTTTTAACTGGAGCTACATTATCTAAGGTATAGCGAAATGTCGACTCTAAATATTCAGTCGCCTGATCGAGTTCTGTGGGGTCAGACGGTGATCGAATCGAAGTTGGGAATTCTAGGAGATTACTGATAAAACTCTGTTTGGTAGTTGATGTGAATGTACGTTTCATACGGTAGCGTGGCGCTGTGCGTACATTATTACTGTGACACACTTGAATTGAGATAAGATAGTGATCTGAGATAACTTCAGATAGTGGAACTGTGAATAAATTTCTTATACCTAATCCGAATAATATTATTAAATCTAAAGTGTGATCTCCTTTATGAGTGGGTCCTACTACACACTAATTTACTTCTACCGAGTCCAGTATGGACATAAATGCTGTTCTCTGCTGGGCAGATTTTTGGGCAGCTCAAGGCCCACACCACTTCCAGGTTTCCATCTGGCTGTGAATCGACTCACGCCCCTGGATCAGTGACTCAATTACCCCCTCTAGTGGCCGGAAATTTATCTACCAACTGTGTACCTACCCAATGGCCATATACAGGCGAGCCAGAGAGGTGCAATGACTTCATCCTGCAATGCTCACTAATATTCTTCCCAATTTCAATCAGAATAGGTGAAGGTTGCATCAATAGTTCCACTGCTCACAGAAAGGGCACTAGAGTCTCTCTCAGAATGCCACCCTCAAGTTCCTTCATTGAAGCACTTAGGGCCACTTTCCATCATCCCCGTGTGGTGAGTAGTGTAGTGTCGCCCCTCCTTTCCATTTTCAAGGGACATCTGTAGCTGACTACACAGCTATGTCTTTCCTGTCCCTGGTTTTAATTCCGAATTAGAGCTGAATGGAGGCGCTCATGGATTCGGGGCCACAGGAAACTTTATTGATGGGAGACTAGCTGCGGCATTGGGCATTCCAGTTATGCCACTCCCTTCCGCCATCCCGATGGTCTCCCTGGCCAGCCAGGCAATTTGTTCAGGGGTGCGTGATGCAAGGGATGGCCCTAGTCACACTTGTGCTCGGATGTCATGCCAAATGAACTTCTTTTCTGATGTGTACCTACAGTGGTTATTTAAGGGGAATGTCTATGACTGCCGCGGACTCTGTCATGGCAAACGGCAACAGCCAGAATAAATCAGTCGCAATTCAAAGTAAATTGTGAAATGACCGCCAGGTGGCGCAATGGGAAATTTTGCAAAACGGCTGCAATTAATTTTGTTTAGACAAACTCTGTTTCTATCTGTCTATTGTTATTATTAAAGAACAATAGAACAAACAACAGCTCAAGGGCTTGTAAAAACACTTTTATTTTTAATGGTAAAAATGTCAATTTTGGAGTCAGTGGTCCGAGCACAACGTAATAATCTTTGTATGATAGAATGACTCGTGGCATGAATCTACACGAGGTGCTTCAGATTTAAATAATCATTTAACGCTGAACCCAAAGAGCAAAATAACATGATAAAAATAATTTAAAAAATAATAATCATCTTGATTTTAGCTGTTTATGTCCAGCATTGAATAATTATTTAATTGATAATAATTAAAGCTTCTCACATCTGCGCGCTTTCACTTAAAAAAAAAATTTAATTAGCAAGTATATGTCGCCAGTGCAAGTAAATATTCTGACTGAAACAAAGCTGCTCGTGTCGGCTCATATCAGGAGCATTTTGATCAAAGGGGAGAGGAAAAGTGAAAGTGTGTACCAACAACATAGCACAATGCATGTGTGTGAATGGCTGAAATGTGGTTGTGAATAAATCTTTAAGTGAATGTAAAATGTTTGCGTGAACCCACGGCGCGCATGTGCACTCTCACTTTGCCGAGTTTTGATCTAAAGTCAGATGTACGTGCGCACCGATATGAGAGATTTATAAGAGATTTCCCTTTCTCAGAAATATTACAAACACACATTTATACGTGTTAAATAAGCTCTGTCTTTGCGGCGCTGTGCGATGTGAGCCGCTTTATTTCAGATGGCTGTGTATCGAGCGATTAAAAACAATACAAGGCGTGTTATGATAAGGAAACTTTCTATCTCTTCCATTCCAGTGATTAAAAACCGGTAAAAATTTTGGAATCCACAGACGCTTAGTGGTCTGAGCACAACATAATAATCTTTGTATGATAAAATGACTCGTGGCATGAATCTACACGAAGGGCTTCCATTTCAAATAATCATTCAATAACATGATAATAATAATCAAAAGTAAAATAATATTGTTCTTTTTGCTGTTTATGTCCACCATTTAATAATTATTTAATTATTAATAATTATAGCTCCTCACATTGTGCGTGCTTTCACTTTTTTAAGAAAATGCAGTGTTTAATCAAGTATATGTCGCCTCTCTTTATGAAATGAAAAAAAGTGTGTACAAACAACATAGCACAATGCATGTGTGTGAATGGCCAAAATGTGGTTGTAAATAAATCTTTTAGTGAATGTAAAATGTTCGCATGAACCCACGGTGCGCGCGTGTGCTCTTTCCCTTTGGGTTAGGGTTAGGGTTGCGTCGGGGAAAACAGCAAGGAAACTGACTGGTCATTTTAATAATTTATTGATAAGTTGATGTCTTTGGTTTTGGCTGTGATGAAGGTGCTCATGTCATCACGTCATCTCCGCAGCAGTAGATGCGCCTATAATCCACATATTATACGAATTACATATGCTGATTTATTTTCCATTAGTTTATATAAAAGCAGACATTTGACTTTCTGTAAGTATATATTTTTCACGTCTGTGAGATGAGTATACACGGAGTTTCGTTCATTTTCTTACACTTAAGTTCAGAGAAACTGATACAGAATAGTGCTGCATCCCTGTTCGCTTTCATTATTTTACAAAATCATAACATCTTGTCTTCATTGTAAGTGCACTTAAATAAAAGTAGAGTCTTATAAAAGCTATGTATTCTTATAAAGTTTTATTATATAGTTTTTGCCCATTAATCTGACTCGCACCCAGAGTTTTCTAGCTACACGAGTGTTACACATGATAAATTATAAAGGCTCACTGTGTTAAAATTTACATTGCTTAAATTTGATAGAACTAAGAAACGCCTATATTTAATTTAAGTTCTTAATATGTACTGTAATTTTAGTACTGTGATTGTAAATTCGTTTAATATTTTATCTGTATTTTATAAGGTTTTTGCCGGCGGTGGTACAGCGGAACGAGGGTGCTGGGATGTGAAAATGTAATTTGTTAAAATATTTTTATTTATTAAAGAACATTATGATGATCCTAACAGCCTACTGCATTTAATTCTTATAATAACACAAAAACACATCGACATCTGCTGACGCAGTAGCACGTCCTGACAATGTTAGAATTTTTTGGTAATTTATTTCGTTTATTTCAGTTAATAAATCTAGTACAAATTTAAAGAACACAAAATATAAAATGACAAAAAAACATACATGCGTAGCTTTTCTAATTACACATGATAAAATCTAAAGGCTCACGTTTTCTTTGCTTAAATTCGATCCTAATAAGATTTAATTTAATTTTAATACTGTGACTATGAATTCGTTTAACTACAATTTTTGACTTGATTTTATCCGCTACTATGTGCAGCTCTAACAAAGCGCGGCTCATTAATCCTGCAGAGAATGAACTGATGCCCGAGGCGTCAGTCTGTAGTTATATAGCGCCACTCAGCGGTAGAAGCCAGCAAACGCACAAACCCAAATGTCGCCAACATGAGGCATGGCGGTAAAACCAGAATACCGCATAAGTAACATCTGTATGACTGGTTTGAGTAAAGCAATTTAAAAACAGCCATCCAGGAGAGACTTGAGTCCAGTGCATAAAATGCAAACAGTGAGTCATTAAAAGTGCAAAGCAGTTTATGATGACGAGTCTGTCTAGTAGGGTTCAACACATGGTTTAAAATTTTTTGAATTGTTTGACAGGTTTTATTTGAAAGTTTGACTGTAATTATTTTCCAGTTATAGTTGGTAGTGATTTAATTGCCATGTTCCAGAATTTATTAAAGTTAAGTGATTAACCTAGCTTTTTCTGAAGCTGAATTTAACTTCGAATTTGAAAGCACCAATGAGTGGGCCCAGCCACCTGCGCTATTGCCATTTAGGCGCACTACACAACCTGTGTACTTTTTGGGCATGTTAAGACCTCAAAACACCCATCGCTCCCCAGATGCACCACACAATCTGTGTGGCTTTTTAGAGTGACCTGGTGACCAGACACTGATGTTACTGAATATGAGGTTACTCAATAAGATGTCACTCAGGAAGTCTCATAAGTCTAAACAACAAAAATTAGGCATTGAAATAAGGCCATAAAATACATTCATAACAAATGATGTGACAACCATTCTGACCACTCATTCACAGTAAGAAATATATTTAAAATTTTCTAATACAATTTTATGTTGAAAAAGGCCATATGCGAGAAAGCATGAATAATCAATGAAAAATGCTGTAATTTACCCCAGCGAAGACAAAGCCCCGCCTTTGAGGACAAAAGAAACATATGTTGATCTTATATACCCTGCCTGAATGGACATCTGACAGACATTTATGGTAAAGCAGTGCAAATATGAACAACATAAGCAAACATGGCATACCTGACATTTCCGTAGTGTTTTAGCTGCTTACCATACACTGCTTTGCACGTGCATTGCTGCTTTGCATGTACACAGACCATGTGACCAACAGTGGCAACATTTCAAGGTCAGTCCATGTGATGAGTGTATGCAGTCACAGGTGCAGGACATGAAAATGTATTTGTTCTTGTGTACCTTGTGCTTTCACTCTGCACAAAGGAGGCGCACCCTGTTTATTTTTCTTATTTTACAAAAGCACAATGTTGATATTGTTAGTGTACTTAAATTTAAACTCAGATCCAAATGATGTACTATACGTATGTGTATAATCAAAAATGATGGCCCATTTTTTCACAGTTTTCAAAAATGCTGGTGCCCCACCCCCAAGGTTTTTAGGAGCTCCAAAATGCTGACCTTGAGCGCACAAAATGCACAGTTATCATGGCTCGTAAATAGAAATGCTGCCAGGTCACCTGGCAACTGCGCATCTGGATGACTGCAGCTCTACCTGCCATAGTAATGGCGATCACATAATAGTAATGCCATCACTGTGCTGATATCATAGTGCTTGGGCCTTAATGACACAATATTAACGACATTGGCATTCACCCAAAAAACCTTCCCAAATATGTTTAACTGATGCCACTTACTCTAACCCTAACCCTAGTAACCTAGTAACCAGTGTAGTATCTATCCAATGACAGAAACTTCAAAGGACTTTTGTAAGTCTCTGGATAAGAGAGTCTGCCAAATGCCTAAATGTAAATGTCTTACTGCACATAGTGTGACAACTTACCAGCTGATGGGACAACATGTTCACACTCACTATTAAAATGCTTATAACTCTGCACTGAAATAAGATATGAAAATTAAATGGATAGAAAATATGTATCTCAGATTGTGTTCTTTTGTTTGCTATGCTATTTTTAACAATATGATGTATTAATCCCAAAATACAGAGGACTGTAAAAAGTGACAATATGCCCCTACTGCAACAGTTACATTATATTCTGTCCAGCGGTTGATTAAAAACGCACCAAAATTTTGACATATGTGCCGTGCTCATAACTTCACTTCTCAATATTTTGATTTCATTTATAGCACAGGCTTAACTCTTGGCAAATACCGAACTTCTGGCAAAGTTTCATTGAAATAAAACTTGCAGATGGACATTCAACAAGTCTAGTTTCTGGTCCTTCAATGTATAAAAAACAAACATATAATTGAAAGAGTGAGTTCTGGCCCAATAACAGACAAAACTTTTTTATATACTACCAGTCAAAAGTTTTAATACCCCTTTTAACTCCATGGTCTTTCCAGATTATTTCTTTCTACACTGTAAAACAATACTAAATGCTTTCCAAAATATGCAATGATCTCTTTTGAACCGTTGTTGTTCTGTCTCTAATCTTACGCTCTAATCTAAGGTGCCGGTTGTTACTTGGTGATTTCTAAGGCTGGTAATCCACACCCAGTACAGTATATTTCAATTCGTACAGTATATTTCTATTTTTATGTACATCATATTTCTATTTTTATTTTTAGTTCTATTTTTCCTAGCATATTTTTACTTTTAGTTCTATTTTTCCTAGTTTAATTTAATTTTTCTATTTAATTTTTCTATCGTATTTCTTTTATTCATATTTATTTCTTATTGTTAACTTTAATTCTCTTTTAGGGTCACTGGCAGTCGTATAAGCATTTATAGCAATTCACTACATTTCGTACTGTGTATGACTGTGTATGTGACAAATAAAATTTGAATTTGAATTTGAATTTAATTCTAAATGATGTACGTTTTGGTCTTGCTTTCCCAGGGAAGGTCTTTAATGAGAGCCAGAGTATGACTCTAACTACATTCCAGAGGAAACACATAAAGAATGAGTGATTAAAACATTAATCTTTCTTTCCCTTTTTCTTTGTTTTCTTTTAATTCTGCACAGGGATTCATACGAGACACTGACTGTAAAAAAAACTGCTGAAATGGAGGACAGAACCGTGACCCTCAGTTCCAAGATCAGTGAACTGGAAAAAGAAATTCAACAGTACACACATCACATACATGTAGCCAACATGAAAACACTCCTATGTACATCATTTCATTTCAGTAAAAACACATACATAGCTTGTCATGTTTTCAAGAAACCACAATAGTGTTACCTTTGAGCGTTACAAAGTGCTGACACTGGGAACTTGTTCCTTACATCATGATGTAACAGTAACGTCTTCTTACAGAAAACTTCATACTTTATATATCAATTTATAGAAAACTAATCACCTTCTGAAAACTTAAAATATAGAATCAAAATTGTAAAGTTTTAAAATTGTATAGTATATAAGCTTGCCGCTCCAGGAGAGACTCAGTCAAACACACACACATGCTGTCTGTCAGAAAGGTCTCTGGGAAGGAGGAGAGGGGGAAAGAGAGAGAGAGAGAGAGAGAGACATAAAGAGAGAATGAGAAGGACAGTGTGGGAACGTTAGCACCTTCAAGAACAGTCAGGGAGATTAACATTCCTGTCTGTAATAGTTTTATTCTGACACTTCCTGCTAGTAATTGATGTGTGTGTGTGTGTGTGTGTGTGTGTGTGAAGCTTCAAAGAGGATGTCCAGCTCCTCAAAAATGAAAGGAAAACAACAAACGAGAAACATGTGAGTACAGAGGACAAAATTTCATCTCTAAATCTCACTCAGTTTTGCGTTTAGTGATGTCTCTGTTTAACAACTCATTGGTTATTGTTGTGACAGGAAAAGAAAATTAAAAGACTCAGGAAGCAAGTAAAAACACTTTGTTTTGAGGTATGTGCAGGCTAGAGCACTTCTATCAAAATGTTATTGAGATTAATTTGTTAATTTAATATGCTTATGCTCTTCCTTTACAGATGTGGAGTTTACAAGTGGAACAAGACAGGCAGGGGGAGGAGACCACTGAGCTTACCTGTCACAACAGAGCATTAGAGGTGATTTATCATTCACATGAACTTGTAGAAGTAAACAGTTAATTAACTTTTATAGAATGAGTGTCCAGTGTTAGTGCTTTGTATTAGTAAAGCTGTAACTTTAATGTTCCTGAAATCTTCAGGACAGATGAGTTTAAACTTCTACAGTTTCTCAGTAACTTGACAATTTGAGTAATTTGTGATAACTTGTTTTGAGATTGTTCATTAAACATTTAACTTGTGGTATAAAAGAAATAACACACATGTACATGTCTGCTTCACCACTTTAATATTTAATGTTTTAGCAACGACTAGAGGACAACAGGTGTTTTCTACAACTAAAAGATGATCTAATAAGTCAGGTAACTTCACTTAATTTACAAAAATTGTATTAAAACTCAGTGTAAGTAGGGTCTAAAATCTAAAACTTTAAAAGTAAACTTTCTTTCTATTATATGCACAGAACAAGAATTTACACTTATTTGTTATGCCATTAATTCTTTCATAAATCTTTACTTTAAAGACTTTCATCCAAACTTTTTAACACTACAGCAATGCAGTAAGAAGTAGTTTCAGTTCCATTACACATTCATCATTCTGGAAAAGTAGTTCTATTTCTCAAAGCTTTAATACAATTAACATGTGTGTTTGAAAATTCTACTCCAAGTATTTTATTGTTTCTAAATTAACACCTCATTTGCAGTCCACTAATAAGTTTTTTTAAAGTAGGAAAAAAATATCTGTAAGTGTAAAACTATAATAGACAGTTCCCTTTCAAAGGCTACACTTGATGCTGCGTGAAAGCGCTATGGGGCCTTCTTTTCGTGTTGCCGGTTGTGAAGCATGTGTGTATCAAACACGCCAAATTTTGGCTTATATAACCTCGGTCAGGTGACCTCGTCTGATGCGACGCACCTGCAGGTTATAAATAGGAGTAAACCGGAAACATTCCTCAAATCTTTTGTCTTCAGACCGCATTGTGCGCGTGTTACAAGCAAAAAAAAATTAAAAAAGCAAAGAAAAGTGTTTAACTCACCAATATAATGGCAGAGTTTAAAGCGAGATGTTCCCCCGCCCCCTCGCGAAAATTTCCTTTCGGAGGGTGATCTCCACATTATTTACATTGAGTGTTTGGGTGAAAGTCATGCTCTCCAAGGGCTTCAAGGAGACTGCGAACACTGTCATCTTCTTCCCATGGAAGTAGCTACCTCAGAACACTCCTCTAAGGAAGTTAGAGAGTATGAGAAGTGCTTGAAGTCATAACGCATGCAGTCAAGCATTTCTGTCGGGTGTCCAGAATGCCACTCTCTCCCCTTTTTCGGCGACCTTTACAACAAATCAACTAATTCTTGGAGTAAGTCTTATTTAGCCCCTATTTTTGTACCATCAACTTCATTTTATGCAAATATTGTTGATGCAAAAGCACAAGGTTATATGGTGATGCCCCAGATAGAAGAGACGCTTGTGGGCTATCTCTCTTCTGGAACATCATCCTTACTAAAGAAGCCATCACTTCCGTCCAAGCCATGTAGAACTTCTTCTACCCTGGTAGGAGAAGCGTTTCAAGCAGCAGGTCGGGCCGGCGCTTCTTTGTACACCATGGCGGTTTTGCAGGCATACCAGGTTGATCTGCTGAAGGATTTGAGCACGAGCGTTACCGTGAATGATAAAGCATTTGTAGAATTACGCCGGGCTACTGACTTGTCCCTTCGTGCGACCAAACAGTCGGCCCGTGCTATCGGCTGTTCTATGGCCTCCCTGGTGTCCGCAGAGAGGCATCTGTGGTTAAACCTGACAGGCATCAAGGATAAGGATCGAACATTCCTCCTTGATGCCCCTGTTCGGCGACGCTGTTAATTCCGTCACCACTAGGTTTCAGGAGGCTAGGCTATATAAACAGGCTTTTGGGAAATTTCTCCCACGCCGTGCTCAAGAGTCGAGACTGTCGGCCACCCAGCCTCGACGGGATCTGATTCTCGCCAGACGAGAGGCGCAAAAGTAGAGCGTCAGCAGCCCCGACCCCCTTCCCTAAGGACTGGGGTACGGCTCACCGCCCCTCACAAGCCGCCTCAAACAGATCAGACCGCTGCACCGTCTTCTTTTCTAAGAAGAAGTCCTGAATCTCATGCGTCCAAGACCTTGGGGGTGACCCAGCGTGGAAGCTACTGCCAGGCATATCTCTCTGGGTGCTAAAAACTGTAGAAAAGGGCTACAGAATTCAGTTCTCACATCACCTCCCGCGTTTTAACGGCGGGGTCTCCACTTCCGTGAAACCAGAAAGGGCGCATCTGCTGACAGAAGTTGCTTGGAATAGGGGCCAAAGAACATGTTCCTCTACGAGACAGAGTCAGGCTACTACAGTCGGTATTTCTTGAGGAACGGGGGGCTGCATACAATTTTTAGATTTTGGCGGGCTGAACCGTTATCTAAAAATAAATAAATACAGCCTCAAATGTTGACTGTCAAAGTAATTGTTCTCAAATCCTACCAAGCGATTGATTTGTAACAATCGATCTGAAAAACGCATACTTTTACATAGAAATATTGCCACAACACAACAGGTTCCTGAGGTTCGCTTTTGGGGGCGAAGCTTACCAGTATCGGGTCCTTCCATTTCATCTAGCTCTCTTACCCACACGACTGGATGGCCGAGTCTCAGTAGCTAGCGCTTCGACATCAAGATGTCGTCCTAGCTCATTTTTGTTTCTTAGGATTGAGACCCGACGCCACGAAAAGCGTGCTTTTTCCTGTTCAGAGGACAACATATTTGGGTGTCACATGGGATTCGGTCGTAAGGCGGGCACAGCTGTCTCCCGCTTGTCTCAAATCCATTCTCAACACCCTCAAGGAAATCAAGCTAGACCAGAAAGTGACCGTTTATCGCTTTCAGAGATCTTAGCTCTCATGGCAGCTGCATCCATGGTAGTACCTTTGGGCCTTCTGCACATGAGAGCATCTCAGTTGTGGCTAAGAACTAGGGGATACGCGCCAGGGGCTTCGTACCCTTTCTATGTGGTTCAGACCCCGGTTTCTGACTCTGGGTCCCACCCTTAGTCCGTCTTGTCTTCGCAGGATGCTAACGACAGACGCTTTCCTCACGGGCTGGGGTGCGGTCTTAGATGACCGTCCAGCCCAAGGGAGCTGGAGAGGTCATCTTCTCGCATGGCACATCAATTGCCTCGAAATGATGGCTTTATTTCTGGCCCTAAAGCACTTCCTCCAACAGTGGAGGCTACCTTGTCCTAGTGCGGGTGGACAACACTACGGTAGTCTCATAAATTAGTCAGCAGGGCGGACTGCGCTCGCGCCGCTTGAATAAGCTAGCACACCAGGTTCTGCTTTGGGCACAGGACAAGTTCCTGTCTCTCAGGGCGATTTACAACATTGTCCATCATTGTTCCTGTCCCAAAGAAACCACATCCTGCTTCCCTCAATGATTATCGCCCTGTAGCCCTCACCTCAGTAGGGATAAAGTGCTTTGAACGCCCGGTCAGAAACTTCATCATTTCTTTACTACCAGACACACTGGACCCACTACAGTTTGCATACCGTCCAAACCGTTTTACGGGCGATGCAATCTCACATCTCCTCCACACATCTCTCACTCACCTGGACACTCGGAGGGGGAATTATGTGAAAATGCTCTTCATCGACTACAGCTCTGCATTTAATACCATAATTCCCTCCACACTTACCACCAAGCTGGAGCACCTGGGACTCAGCTCATCCATGTGTCAGTGGATCTCCAATTTTCTGACTGGCAGACCACAGGCAGGAAGGATGGGCGGACATGACTCAGCCTCCATCACTCTCAGCACAGGAGCCCCCAGGGTTGTGTTCTGGGCCCCCTGCTGTACTCCCTGTACACCTATGACTGCGTGGCCACTACCAACTCCACCACCGTCATCAAGTTTGCTGACGACACTGTCGTGGTGGGCCTGATCACGAACAACAATAAGACGGCCTACCTGGAGGAGGTTGGAAATCTGGAGAACTGGTGCCAGAGAAACAATCTCCTTCTGAACGTCAGCAAGAAAAAGGAGCTAAAAGTGGACTTCAGTACAAAGCAGGTGAGGAACTACCAGACCCCCATCATCAACCGGAGCCCAGTGGAGAGAGTGGACAGCTACAGATACCTCGGTGTTCACATCACGCAGGACCTGACATGGTCCTGTCACATCAACACCAGGGTAAAAAAGGCCCGGCAGCATCTCTACCACCTCAGATGCTTGAGAGACTTTAGACTGCCCTCCAAGGTGCTCAGGAATTTCTACTCCTGCACCATAGAGAGCATTCTGACGGGAAACATCACGACCTGGTTCGGGAACAGCACCATGCAGGACAGACGAGCTCTACAGAGGGTGGTGCGATCAGCTGAGCGCATCATCCGCACCGAGCTCCCTGACCTGTACTCAATCTACACCAAGCGGTGCTGGACCAAGGCCAGGAAGATCATGAAGGACCTCAGCCACCCCAACAATGGACTGTTCACTCTGTTGCGGTCTGAGAAGCGATTCCGCTTCCTGAGGGCCAACACAGAGAGACTGAGGAGGAGCTTCTTTCCGCAGGCAATAAGGTCTCTCAATCATCACACCACCACACAAGACTAATACCATCTTTTTGAAACTCCACGGCACAAATCACTTTAAATAATGCACAAATCACTTTAAATAAGACACTTTACAAAGTCACTTTTTATGCATACTTGCACACCACAGCCATTTAAATATTCTAAATCTGTTGCCAAATTCTATTTTCTTTTCTATACTTTTATACTTGATATATTGATATTTTGCTTTTTTATAGATATCTTGTTCTTATTTGTAAAGTTTATTTTACTATTACTTTGTACAGTACATTTGCACTAGTTAATCTTATTTTCTAACATATTTTTCTTATTACAGTATATTTTACTTTGTACAGCATATTTTACTAGTTAATTTTATTTTTTAAAGTATTTTTTTCATTCCTATTATTTCTTATGTATAAGCTTTTACTATTCTTTTCCTTTAAGGTCACTAGCAGTCATATAAGCATTTCACTGCATATCGTACTGTGTATGACTGTGTATGTGACAAATAAAATTTGAATTTGAATTTATTTGAAAGTTGCATGACAAAGCAGGTAGTGCCCAGTCCACTACCGAATTGTTTCAGTGCTGGAGTTTCTGCAGGAAAAAGTTGTCCTCGGGCCCTAGTACTCTCAGAACGTACGTAGCCACTATTTTGGTCTGCCATGTTCTGATTGATGGGGTTTCCATGGGAAAGCACCCTGTAGTTGCCCGTTTCATTTGTGGAGATAAACGGCTGAGGCCACCCACTAGAGCAATTGTCCCTTCGTGGGATTTTTCTATCATGCTTGAAGTTCTGATTGACACCCCTTTCGAACCACTACAGTCAGCACCTCAGGTTTCTGACCCTTAAGATGTTTTTTCTATGGCCATTACCTCTCTGAAGAGAATTTGAGATCTGCACGCCTTGTCAGTCTCCCCATTCTGCCTAGACTTTGCCCCTAGCTAGTCAAGGCCATTTTGCATCCTCATCCGAACTATCTTCCGAAAGTTCCATTCTCAACCATGCACCCTGTTTTTCTTGAAGCTTTCTGTCCTCCGTATTTTACAGCTTCAGAGCAGGAGAGACTTCACTAATTGTGTCCAGTACGTGCTCTCCAGATTTATGTCAACCGCACCAGCCAGTGGCGTAAGTCAGAGCAGCTTTTTATATACTATGGGAGCCGCAACAGGGGGGTGGCTGCGACTACACAGACCGTGTCACACTGGGTGAGAGATGGTGAGATATATATATATATATATATATATATATATAGGCTAAAAACACTGGGTGAGAGATGCTATTGCCCTCTCCTATGAGGCGCGTGGGCTCACTTCGCCTCTCGGAATTAGGGCTCATTCAACCAGGGGGATCACCTCATCTATTGTGCTGGCAAGAGGCAGTCCCCTGCAGCAAGTGTGTGACACGGCAGGTTGGTCCTCTCCGCACACTTTTGTTAGATTTTATAGTCTGGATGTTCATGCTACTCCAGGCTCACGAGTCCTTGAGTCAGCCTCCCAGAGATAGTTCTGAGAACACCTCAGCCTTGTGCACACACGCTACACAACCTTGGGGTCCAGACACTTACAGTGTGACGTTGTTGGTATTCTTGTTCCCATAGCGTTTCCATGCAGTATCGAGTGTAGCCTTTGAAAGGGAACATCTCGGGTTACTTTGCTGTAGCCCTGTTCCCTAAAAAGGCAGGAACGTGATGCTGCGCTCCAATGCCGCACTGCCTGCGTGACCGTACGTCCCTTCAGACAAAATCGATCTCAGAAATGTTTCCGGTTTACTCCTATTTATAACCTGCAGGTGCGTCTCATCAGACGACATCACCTGACCGAGGTTATATAAGCCAAAATTTTGCGTGTTTGATACACACATGCTTCACAACCAGCAACACGAAAAGATGTCCCCATAGCGTTTTCACGCAGCATCTCGTTCCCGCCTTTTCAGGGGACAGGGTTACAGCAAAGTAACCCGAGACGTTTTCCCACGCCTTTAGAACAGCTTCTTACGCTTCTTTGTGATTTCTCAGTAACATGACATGCTGCAATTTGTAACCATTATTATCTTTAACAAACAGAAACAATAGAGTCTGGTAAGGGAACGTCTGTTTATAGCTGCTATCATTTGTGTTCGCTTATTTCATGGGCGAACATGAACTGGGGTTTGGGCATTGGCTGGAAATCGAACCCGGGCCTTTTGCATGGCAGACTAAACACCTAAAGTATCACTTAGCCATCAGTGCTCCACATAACACTGCCTCCAGAGGCTTGTACAGTGGACACCATGCATGATGGGTGCATCACTTCATGCGCTTCCCCTCTCACCCTGACACGCCAATCGCTCTGGAACAGGCTTAATGTAGACTCATCAGGTCACATGACCTTTTTCCATTGCTCTAAAGTCCAGTCTTTATGCTCCCTAGCAAACTGAAGGTTTTTTTTCCTCTAATATGACTAACAAATAGTTCAGCTCGATTCTCCCAGGATTTAATATTGTGTTCAACACAACATTAAGGCTGACAGTTCCATTTCAGCACTAATCTCTTTAGTTGCTGTCTTTGCTTGATGCAGGATAATAATTTGACCCTTCTAAAATGCAGTAACATATTTTTCTTGACCACGGGACACGAAATGTGAAGCTCCTTGCTGCATCAGTTAGAGTTAAAGGATTGTTGCAGCTGAAACACTTTAATCACTGCAGTAATTATACAGTCAAAGTACTTGTTTATTTAATTTCACAGCAGTGAAAATAGCAGTGCATATGAAGCACTTGACTTGACAGTTGGCAAGCACATCGAGACTCAAGTGCATACAGTGGTTACTCAATCGGAATGTAGGTTCTACCGTCGCGGCGCTCGGTGGTACCGTTTGGCTTTGTGCGTTTGCTGGCTTTTACCGCTGAGTGGCGCTATATAACTACAAACTGACGCCTTATGCCTTAGTTCATTCTCTGCTGGATTAATGAGACACGGAGTTTTAGAACTGCACGTAGTAGCGGATAAAATCAAGTAAAACATTGTAGTTAAACAAATTTATAATCACAGAACTAAAATGACAATGATCCTAAAATCTTATTAGGATCAAATTTAAAAATACAGTGAGCCTTTGGATTTTATCACATGTAATTAGAAAAAACGCGTGTAGGGTTTTGTGTCGTCTTATGTCTTGTGTTCTTTAAATTTGTAGTAGATTTATTAACTAAAATAAATGACCATAAAATTATAACATTGTCAGGACGTTCTACTGCGTCAGCTGATGTTGGTCATTCAGCCCCGCTTGTGTTTTTGCGTTATTATAAGAATGAAATGCAGTAGACTGTTATGATCTGTAACGGGTTCGACCCGTGTTGCACGGGCGGCACCATAAAGCACGGACACGAGGCGAGGTCTTACGGGAAAAGGGTAATTTATTTAGGTAAAATGGGGAAGGAAAGTGTTGAAGGAGGGAGAATGGAAAGAATGGGATAAAGGTTGTGCATGTGCAGTTCCGGGGGCTGTGCCACACTGGCATGCGGGCACACAGCTGACGATAAGTGTTGGTGCGCGGAGTGGCAGAACTGAGCACGCGGAGGCAGCGCTTCTCCCGCTGTCGATGGCCGGCGCGAGTCCTCGCTGACGTAAAAACTTAACACAAACATCCTCGCAGCCTTTTCCTCTTCGGCAGCGGGGCTGCGAGGGCGGGCACAGTGCGGGAGTGAAGATGCCGTGGGAGCTCGCGCAGCTCTTTCTCGCGCTGTCCTCAGCGCGGAGATCAAAGGGCGGAATTCTAGTGTCCTTGTTTAAAGTCCCTGGGGCGCGTCACATCGCCCCACTCACATGCTTCTTTCATATTCTCCATCACATCACGTACTTCCCAGACCTCGGACAAAACTCCGCGCCTTGCTTTTATAATGCGGAGCAAGCCCGAGATCATATTAACGTTAATTATCGCCAGCCGGCACGAATAGGCGGCTCCGTCCCCTTTGCTGCCTATTCAGGGAGGCTACGGAGTGAGCGAGTAGCGATAGTAGATTTGGGCGCACGCCTATCACAGACGCAAGCCGTGATCATCATAATTGTCTTTAACTTGTATTTCATAAGGTTTTCCGAGCGGTGGTACAGCGCAACGGGGGTCATTATTTACTATTAAACATTAAACGAATTTACAAAACTTTATGCGTGCGATTAAGCGCTGATTCTACGTAGGAAAGTAAAGAAGAGGATCCTGATGCTCAACATTCCGGAGACCAAACCCCATTTAAATTAAATTAACAAATATTGCAAGTAAATAACAATAGCCCACGTTTAAAAAAAGCATTTTTATTTAGATTATAAAAAATAATCCTGCATCTATTTTAGGTGTTCCAGCTGCCACTGTTCTAGAATTCAAATTAAATCAAATCTTATTAGGATCAAATTTTAGCACAATAAATGTTAACACAGTGAGCCTTTAGATTTTATCATTTGTAATTAGAAAAGACGCGTGTAGGGTTTTGTGTCATCTTATTTTTTGTGTTCTTCAAATTTATAGTAGATTTATTAACTGAAATAAATGACCATAAAATTAAAACAGTGTTGGGACGTTCTACTGCGTCAGCAGATGTCAGTCTTTCAGCCCCGCTTGTGTTTTTGCGTTATTATAAGAATGAAATGCAGTAGACTGTTATGATTTGTAAGGGGTTCGACCCATGTTACCCAAACGACTCAGTTCAGATGTAAGTAAATGGATAGAAAGTAAATGGCTGTGGGGGAGGGAGGTGCTAATGATTTGGTCGGCTCCGTGTGTGTGTGTGTGTGTGTGTGTGTGTGTGTGTGTGTGAGAGAGAGAGGGGTGTCGCGGTGGTTGATTATTCAGTGAAACAAAGGCTCAGCTGAAAAATGTTAGGCACATCAGTCACTTAACCCCCAATAAAGGGTATTTAGTTGTAATATAACAGATGCGCACTAAATACCAAACCTAAACCAGGCAAAAGGATTAATAAAACAAGATAGCCCCATACCCGTTTTTTTTTTTTATAAAAATACCAAAGAAGATTATTGTGTATAGACTGATTAAAAACAATGCAATTTACGCTATTATAAGGAAAATCTCAAGTTCTTCCATTCCAAGGATTAAAAAGGCAACAATGTTAACTTTAGAATCTAGAATCCAGAAGATTAAAATTACACAAATTTAAAATCACTGAAAGTCTCCAGAAGAGCCTCAGATTCAAGAGGTTTTTAAAGTGGGGAGAAGTGCATTTCAGTTTCTCTGAATGTATAGGTGAGAACAGCCGATTCACACCTGGGGAGGGTGGATAATTTGTATTTGAATGTTGTCTGGCATTGTAAAGCACTATAGTGACACTAAAAGAACAACCCAGGATTAATAGGAATTATTATACTGCATAATTATTATTTATCACAAAAAATTCCTCGCGCTCGGGAAAACTATGCGTGCGGTTGGGCGCCAATTAGACTTTAGGAAATTAAAGCGGAGGGTTTTTATTTAGACTATAAAAAAAAATAACCTGCGTCTATTTTTAGGCGTGCCAGCTGCCACTTTTTAGTTAGAAGTTTTCAATACAAATCTTATAATGCCCACATGACATGACGGAATAAAGACACGGCTTATTATGATCCCGGGCTTGCAACCCGCGCTATAAAATACTTGGGGTTTGTTGGGTTACAGTGGATTTTACTACACGGTGTGAGTGCAATGGCCATTCGTCCGCTCGCGCTGACTCTGCTCTCCGCGTATGGCCGGACCGGCCCCTCCCACCTCTCGCTCCTTTTAAGTCCCCGGGGCGCGTTCCATTTGCCCCACTTGCATGCCGCACTTCCGCGTTGTTGCACACGTGTTGCATACAAAGAGCGTAGTAAAATCCACTTTAACCCAACAAACCCCGAGTATTTTATAGCGCGGGGTGCAAGCCCGGGCAACGATAGCAACGATAGCTCACCAGTCGTGTGTAATTCTGCGGTCCCGCTGCTTCGCATGTCTGAAGGGAAGGACGCCTAACTAGTGAGCGAGGAGCGATATTGATTTGGGCGCACGCCGTGACAGGCTGAAAAAACTGTTGTCAGATTAATGTGCAAAAACTATATAATAAAACTATATAGGACTACATGGCCTTTATAAGACTCAACTTTTATTTAAGCGCACTCACAATAACGAAAAAACTTAATGATTTTGTAAATGTTTGAAAGCAAATAAGGTGCGCTGTTCTGTATTGTTTTTGGTGAACTTAAGCGCGTCAGAAAATAAACGCAAACGTTTTTTTAAATGGTCAGAGTCAGTCTGCTTGCTGTTTTCCCGACGCATCCATAATCAAACTTCATGGAAAACTTCATGAGTGCTGATTTAGACTATGAAGTAAATTAAAGAGGAGAATCACGATGCAGAATCGAAGTCCTGAGCCCAAACCTCATTTAAATTAAATTAAATTAACAAATATTATAAGTAAAAAAAACAATAGCCCATGTTTAGAAACCGTTTATAAATTCTTTTCGACATGAGTTGGCCCGGTGTTATGCGCAGAGCGCCGGGAGATTTCCTGAAGCTCCGAAATCACTGGGGCATTTTTTCTAAATAGACGCTATCTTTAATAACTGATGGAGGTTTTGAGCTGTATACACACGCATTCCTGCCTAAACAACTCTTAAAACTACACCTGTGACACAATAACAGTAATATTTCGAACATTCTGCAGGCTGATATTTGGAGAAACGAAAGAATAATGAATAAACCAGTTGTTGGGTCAAAATAACCCAACCAGGTGTTCATTTGTAAACTACATCTCATATGAGCCAACATGAGCAACCCAACAATGTGTTTAAAGTACCTAAAATAATCCAGAACTTAAATAACAATAAACAGATACAGAGAAACGCTGTATAACAGTCACTATTGTATTTACTGCAACGAGCGAAAATGTCACTTTGCGCCACCTGGCGGCCATTTTACAAATGACTTTAAAATGCAACTGATTTATTTTGGCCGTTGACGTTTTTACACGGCGGTGAGTGCGACGGTAATAACCATTCCAATTGATCAACTACTGTATATGGCTAAAAACTATAACTTGTTCTTTAATAATTCCACTTCACATCCACCTACACCCAGTTGTTTATTCCTTACTAGATAAAGCATAAAGTGGAAAAAAGAAAGGAGAAGGAGGCAGAGAAGGTAAAAAGGTGAGTTATATTTATTCTGATATTCTTAATTTTTTTAACCGCCCTGTAACCACACACCAATTCAATTCTGCTTTTTATTTATTAAATGTGTGACACAGGCAGAAGAGAAATAAGATTGCTGTGGTGCTCTGCTTCAGTCTTCTGGTTGTGCTTGGATGGCTAAATTGCATTTTGAATGCAGATGTTTTGCTCAGCATTTCTTAGGTGCCCTACGAACTGGACTCCATATGAACTACTCCACATCTCCTGTTATACTGAACTTTCAGCCTCCCAACACACAGTATGAGTGCAGATCAATCCCTGCTATCCGTTATCACCCAGATAAGGATGGGTTCCCTGTTGAGTCTGGTTCCTTCTCACTTCACAGGGACTGTTGCCCTTGGCTTGTTCATCTGATCATTTTGATTTATATACATTTACATCCCACAAAACTTCCATAATTCTTGTGATTGTGTAAAGCTGCATTGTGCTTTTATGACTGTTGTTAAAAGCACTATACAGTGGAACCTTGGATTACAAGCATTTTTCTTCTTTTCTGGAAGTGGAATATAAAAACACTCATATATCAGAGCAAATTTCCCCATATTATCCCCAAAGAAATAATAAAAACTCAGGTTATTCGTTTCACAACCCAAAAAATAAACTAATTAAAAATAATTAATACAAAATAAAAAGTAAAAATAAAACAAATTAACCTGCACTTTACCTTAAAAAAAAGTAAAAATAAATCCTGACAGATAAGTGTTTGTGCGTGCACGTACTGTGTATGTTTGTGTGTTTGTGCATGCACACGCTGTATATGTGTGTGTGTGTGTTTGTGATTCTCCCCCAATTACTTCTCTTGTCTTACACAGTAACCCTTCCTCCTCCCATATTTGAGATGGGTAAGGACTACTGTGTGGGACAACTTTCTTTCTCACACACACACACACACACACACACACACACACAAACACACATATTAACGGAAACACTGCTTTATGTGGAAACTTAACAAGAAACCTCAGACTCAAAAAAGGTAAAAAGAATCGGAACATAGCAGTGTCTCTGTTAATTTGTGTGTGTGTGAGAGAGAGAGAGAGAGAGAGAGAGAGAAAGAGAAGGCAAGAGAAGGAGAGAAGGGGCACGCTGTCCAATGACGCACGCGTACGCACTAAAGGAATCAGTGCAGGTTAAGAAAAAGAGAAAATGGATCTTTAACTTCTCTAATGAGACTTGCGTTTGCTTTACACACATGCACACATGTGTGTTATAATAAACAGTCCACACATACAAACACAAAATAAAAGAGGCTTTACATGCACACACGTGGTCACAAGGTTATAGAAAACAGTACACGCGTGCGTGGATGTTGATTATACCAGTGTGAGACATCACTAAGACCGATCAGAGGAAACAATTGCTCAATTGGCTCAGTTGTGATCATGTGACGCTCAGCATTAAAATGAGGTATTCGCTCGTTTTTCGGCAATACTCGCAAACCGCGTTATTCGCAAACCGCGGTTTCACTGTACAAATAAAATTAAACAGAAATTTAATTGAACATTCTGGGTAATATACAGTGACCTCCTACAGAACCACTAATCCCCTCCAATGTCAAGTGTCTGGGTTAGGTCATTTAAATTTTTATGGATATTTTACTGTAATAAACTGTTACCTTCTTATGTTCTAAAAGTCAGAAATAAAAATGTCACCGAGTTTAATGTTACGGCTGACAGCTCTACAGTTTCACATCTGCTTATATGATAATAAAATAATTAATTTCCAATTAAATATGAGAAAAAAAACAGCTGTTTTTGTTTAAATTTCCTAGACATCACAATAATAAACAAGTTATGTTACCTTAATACATCAGTGTTAGTGTTTGCTTAAATTGGACATATTAAAAGGTTGTTAGTTTTTTCGGCTGCTCATGTAGAGGAGTCACCACAGCAGATCACCCAATCCACACACACAACTTGACATAGGTCTTACGCTGTATGCTCTTCCTCAACCCTTCTATTTTGTCCAGGCTTGAGAACCAGCAATTTACACTAATATTTAAGTTTATTTTATGAATAGCAATTAGTAATTTTTGTGTACAGATCTGGCCTTAAAAACGCACGTTTTTCATTTTACAGCTGCGTGCGGCAAGCTGTAAAAATGCCCTACATTACCTGTAGGGGGCAGTCGTGTTTCAGTCTAAAGTATTGTGTGTCTACTGAAGCCGAAAATGTGTTGTGTCTCTTAGGTGCCCATTGACAGCAAGCGACAGAGCTCATAAACGTGTCAAGCTCAAACTGATATGTATTTATTCTTAATTTTCTTCTCTCTTTCAATGAAGGTACTTCTTTGACTGCGCTTTCTCCATTCCAAATTGTTATTATTATTATTAGTAGTAGTAGTAGTTCTCCGAATTTATTATTGTTATTATTCTTATTATTATTGTAACGCACCCGCGCGTGTGTGCAAAAAGACTACAAAGATATGAAACAGAAGAGCAAAGTGGCTCAGTGGTAGGCCTGGGTTCGATTCCCGGCTAGTGCCCAAAGAGCCGATGTTATGCGCAAAGAGTCCAAAGAAAAGTTAAAATACACAACA
Organism: Clarias gariepinus; assembly: GCF_024256425.1. NCBI lineage: Eukaryota > Metazoa > Chordata > Actinopteri > Siluriformes > Clariidae > Clarias > Clarias gariepinus. Next base: position 34,064,074 of record NC_071110.1, on the reverse strand, counting down.
GGATTAAAATTAAGTATAAACAGTGAAAAGATGTAGCAAGAGACACTTCATTTAAAAAAATATATCATACTAATCTAGAAGTATATTATTCTTCTTATTAAATTGAATTAATTTAAGAGAGTTTAAAATTGAGATCATTTCTAGAAGGAAAAGATGGAAATATAATTGTTCCTTTTAAATCTCTGTTTATGTATAAAGTATTTTGCATGTAAAATAAAATAATTAACAACAAATTCAAGCGGTTTATTTTCCGCATTCTTATAATAAAAGATTATATCTTTAATAGTAAAGGAATAAGATACATCACAGTGGTTCAAGAGGTGGTCTTTTAAAAGAGTTAAGAATTTTTTGGTTTTCTCACACTTAACACACAAATGAATCAGAGATTAATTTAACGTATTAAAAAAAAAATGTTTATCCTCTACCATCAAGTATTTAATAGTAAAACTGAGTTTACTGGGTAAATTTTGTGGGGAATCTTAAATTAACATCTTTTATTTTGTTAGAGATGCAGTATTTATTAGGCAAAAGCCAGGCTTTATGCCATTTAATATCCGAGAGGGAAATTTTATTGGAGATCCTAAATTCCAGAATTGGTTGGTTGGAAGCACGTTTGAAGGAGAAGATAATGTCACAAATAAAAATTAATATTTAAGCCTAAAAAGATGCTTTCAAATTCATCGAAAATTCATTCATTGGCGTGTATAAACCGACAGCCTTAACAGGCAGCATTTTGATCAAAAAAGTGATAAATGCATGTGAAACATGCAGACATAAAGGACTATACTCAACAAGAATATAGAGAATAAGAATCATGTTTATAATAAGATAATTCATTAAATAATAAAATGATATCAAATAAGAACTTTATCTAAAAGCCAGACCGACCAAATTTCTAAATTATAAAAAATAATGTGCCTACCAGCCCACTATTATTTTTTGTTCAAATTTAAAGATGCCTGCGCGTGTGAACAAAGAACACAAAAGTGTATAATCTTTAATAAAGTTGGCCTAATACAATATTGTTTTGGATGCTGAAGCAAACATGATTTTGTTTTAGTCTATTCTTTAAATACAACGCGACAGCGCACTCCAAGGTGAAGCGCACCCAAACAGTTACTGTAATCCCCCATCCCACTTTTACAACAGGTGTAAAGTCATCAAACAGGTTTCGCTGCTGGGGGAATTCACAGAATTGGGGGTTTTAAAACAAATTAACAAGACCAAGCAGACGTCTCTGCCTAAAATGTATTTCGCCAGCAAAACATAAACATAAATAGAAAAATAAACATAAGTAGATATGAAATGTTTAATGGTAACAATTAAATCAGACTTCATAGTTGGATTTGATTCCTTAAGTGTAATTCATGAATTTAGTGTAGTAAAAGTACCCTAGGCGGGGATCAAAGGGCGGAATTCCAGTGTCCTTGTTTAAAGTCCCTGGGGTGCGTCACATCGCACGCCTTACATGCCACTCTCCTGTTCTCCACCACATCACGTACTTCCCGGATCTCGGACTAATTTCCGTGCCTTGCATTTATAATGTGGAGCAAGCCCGAGATCATATTAAAGTTAATTATCGCCAGCCAGAACGAATGTTAAAATACAAGTTAAACATTAAACGAATTTACAAAACTTTATGTGTGCAGTTTTTATGGCTCTGTTAGAGTAAATCATTCAGTACCAAGCCTGTAAATTTCTATGTAAAACAGGTACATCTGTATGAATAAATTGATATGATGAGCTATTGATCAGTGACTTATGTAAACGAGTCAGTTCAGATGAAAGTAAATGGCTGCGCTGTTTAGGGGAAGGACGTGCTAATGATGATTTGGTCTGCTGTGTGTGTGTGTGTGTGTGTGTGAGAGAGAGAGAGAGAGAGAGGGGTGTCAAAAGGCAGGGGCAGACTGGCCATCTGGAGCACCGGGAGTTTTCCCAGTGGGCCGCTGGCCAATGTGTACCGGTCCAATCAGTATGCAAATATATAAAATATATAAATTCTCTGCATAAGTATGAGTGCGTCGGTCGCATGGGCGCTGCCGACTAAGAGTGTGTGTTTTATGTTACCCCGCATGCGGATGTATTGCCCTTCCTCAATATTAATTACTTTGGTCTATTCCATCTGTGTCCTGAAACACTTCCCCCCGACCTCTTCACTTTTAATTTACAAATAAAGACAATATTTTCAGTGTCCAGTAGCACCAGTCTCACAGAGACCCAGAAGCTTATAAACAGTTTGACAGCAAAATGAGACATTTTCGCAGTATTGTGATTTTTAAAATTTATTTATTTCAAAAGATGCAAGACAATACTGCTCAAATATATCATTTACAGAAAAATGTTAGGCACATCAGTCACTTTCTGAGTGTTGTGATATAGTTGTAAAATAACAGATGTACAGTGCGCACTGAATACTAAACCTAAACCAGGCACAAGGATTAATAAGCCAAGATAGCTCCATACCCGTTTTAAAAAAAATAAAAATACCAAAGAATATTATTGTGTATAGAGTGATTAAAAACAATGCAATTTAGGCTATCATAAGGAAAACCTCAATTTCTTCAAGTCCAAGGATTAAAAACAGTAAGAATGTCAACTTTAGAATCGTTTTGGGTTACTTTGCTATAACCCCGTTCCCTGAAAAGGCGGGAACAAGATGCTGTATGAAAACGCTATGGGAAACATCTTGTCATGTTGTCGGTTGTGAAGCATGTGTGTATCAAACACGCCAAATATTTGGCTTTTATAACCTCGGTGGCTGACGTCATCTGATAAGACGCACCTGCAGGTTATAAATAGGAGTGAACCGGAAACATTCCTCAGATTAATTTGTCTAAACGGACGTCCGGTCACGTAGGCAGTGTGGCATTGGGACGCAGCATCTCGTTCCCGCCTTTTCAGGGAACAGGGTTACAGCAAAGTAACCTGAGACGTCCCTTTCAAAGGCTACACTCGATGCTGCGTGAAAGTGCTATGGGAACGAGAGTGCCAACGCCGACTCCAAGGTTGTGTAGCGTGTGCGCACGAGGCCAAGAAGGTCTCAGAACTATGTCTGGGTAGCTGACTCGAGGACCCGTAAGCCCGGAGTAGCATGAACATCCAGACTATAAATGTAATAAATGTGTGCGTAGACAACCCTCCGTGTCACACACTTGCTGCAGGGGAATACCTCTTGCTAGTGCAATAGATGAGGTGATTCCCCTAGTTGAATGAGCTCCGATTCCAAGAGGCAAAGTGGGCCCACGTGCCTCATAGGAGGGGGCAATAGCCCAGTGTAGTGGGGGCTACCCCCCGTTGCGGCCCACCCCCGGTTGCGGCCCCAGACCATGTAAAAGCTGCTCTGACTTACGCCACTAGCTGATGAGGTGAACGTAAATCTGAAGAGCACGTACTGGACACAGTTAGTAAGGTCTTTCTTGCTCCGAAGCTGTAAAGGGCGGAGGACAGAAGGCTTCAACAACAATAGGGTGCATGTTGGCAAATGTGTGCAGAGAGGACCAACCCTCCGCATCACACACTTGCTGCAGGGGAATACCTCTTCCTAATGCAATAGATGAGGAAAACTCCCTGGTTGAATGAGCCCTGATTCCTATAGGCTAAGTGAGCCCACGCACCTCATAGGAGAGGGCAATAGCATCTCTCACGCAGCTTGTGGCCCCGAAACATGTAAAAGCTGCTCTGACTTACGCCACTGGCTGATGTGTGAAAGTAAATCTGAAGAGCACGTACTGTGAAGTCTCTCCTGCTCGAAGCAGGGGACAAAAGGCTTCAAAAACAATATTCAATTCAATTTAATTCAGTTTTATTTGTATAGCGCTTTTAGCAATTTTCATTGCCGCAAAGCAGCTTTACACAATCAAAAGAATTATTTAAGTTTGTATGAAATGTGAATTGGAATGAACCAAAATGGTCAGTTTGTCCCTGGTGAGCAAGCCGAGGGCGACAGTGGCAAGGAAAAACTCCCTGAGATGGTAATAGGAAGGAACCTTGAGAGGAACCAGACTCAACAGGGAACCCATCCTCATTTGGGTGAAACAGAAAGCAGTAAATGATCTGCATTTATACAGTGGTAGGGTGGGAGGCAGTTCAGCTATAATAGCTGATGTTAATTGATGTTAATATGGAGTCCAGGTAGTTATTGAAGACCCAGGTAGATTTGTAAAAAGTTCCAGTCCTGAACTATCGAACTGTCAAGTCCCCAGAGAAGCAGTTGCCAACACCAGTCAAGGCCAGAACCATTTTCTACAGTAGGTGGCCAACCAGAATGCCCATTACCGTCGCACTCACCGCCGTCGGAAAACAGCAGCGGCCAAAATAAATCAGTTGCATTTTAAAGTCATTCGTGAAATGACCGCCAGGTGGCGCAAAGTGACATTTTTTACTCTACGCAGTTTAAAATATAATTAAGTCAATAAAAAAGTCTTAACAATATGTCGTATAGAAGAAATACTACAGTGATTGTAATTTCCACATCTGAGAACTTTATACAACAAAAATGAAAAATCTGAACCAGATATATTAATATTTATTGTATAATAATGAGTCAAAAAAACAAACATTGGTTAAATGTTGTTTTGACAGACGATCAAGTTCACTAGCTGATAATTTTATTTCTACAAAGAATGAACTGTTATATCTCTGTTTGTATCTATTTATTGTTATGTTAAAAAATAAATTCAAAAATACATCAAACTTTAAATATAGAAATAACTGGTAAAATAGACTTTTAGAATAAAACATTACAACAACTCAAAAAAGACGCAATAAAAATGCTGTGTTGTTTCTGTAAACACATCGTTGGGTGGTTTATGCTGGGTCAAAATTCTGGGTTATTTCGGGTACTTTAAACACATTGTTGTGTTGCTCATGTTGGGTCAGATGTAGTGAGTCATTTACAAATGAACACCTGATTGGGTTATTTTGACCCAACAACTGGTTTATTACATACAACTGGTCAGCCTGCAAAATGTTTGAAATATTACTGTTATTGTGTCACAGGTGTAGTTTTCGGAAATTTGAGCTTCAGTAGGTTACATCCCCCGGCGCTCTGCGCATAACACCGGTCCAACGCAGCCTTGTAAAGAATTTCTAAACGTGGGCTATTGTTGTTTACTTACAATATTTGTTAATTTAATTTGGTGGCAGTGGGCAGAGTGGCAGAACGGAGCACGCGAAGGCAGCGCGCCTGCACAGAGTAAAGGCGCTGCGAGAGCGCGAGGATCAAAGGGCGGACTTACAGTGTCCTGTTTGAAGTCTCTGGGCCGCGTCACATTGCCCCGCTCGCATGCCACTCTGTCCTGCTCCACCGCATCACGTACTTCCCGGACTCTGCGCCTTGCCTTTATAATGCGGAGCCTGAGATCTTAACGTTAATTATCGCCAGCCGGCCCGAATAGGCGGCTCCGTCCCTTTACATACGCCTATCTAGGGAGCCTACGGAGTGAGCGAGAAGCGATAGTATATTTGGGCGCACGCCGTGACATATCGTGATCCACGTCTTTAACTTCGTAATCTAATTAGCGCTCAGCTGCAGGCATAAAGTTAAAAAAATGCCTTGGGGGAAAAACAGCAAGGAGACTCACCCTGACCATTTTAATAATTCACGTACACAGAGTTTCGGTTCATTTTCTGACACGCTAAACGTGGGCCATTGTTGTTTATCTCCTCCTCTCGCACGCATAAAGTTTTCCCGAGCGCGGAGGAATTTTGTTGTAATATTTAATAATATCTATGCCGTTTAATCAGGGGCTCCTATTCCTATTTGTCCTGGGATGTTAGTGTTACTGTGTGTGCTTAACAATGGCAGGCAACGTTCAAATGCAAATTATTCACCCTCCCCAGGTGTGAATCAGCTGTTCTCACCTACAGATCTGGCCTTTAAAAATGCACGTTTTCGGAAAAGGGATCCCACGACTTGCCGTGGCTGCGCCCGGCAAGCTGTGAAAATGCCCTTCAATACCTGTAGAGGGCAGTCGTGTTTCAGTCTAAAATATTGTGTGTCTACTGAAGCTGAAAAATGTTATGTCTCTTAGGCGCCTATTGACAACAAGCGAAAGAGCTCATAAACGTGTCAAGCTCAAACTGATATGTATTTATTCTTCATTTTCATTCAGAATTATTATTATTATTATAAGTTCTCTGAATTTATTATTATTATTATTATTGTAACGCACCCACAAAGATGTATGATGTTAGCTTATAACAGTATTGTTTTATTGTTTTTATGCGCTCTGAATATATAAAGGTACTGGTGGCTCAGTGGTAGGTGATTCGCCTACCATGCGGGAGGCCCGGGTTCGATTCCCAGCCAGTGCTCAAAATGCCGGTGCTATGCGCTAAAATGCCACGATATAGCCATTACATTATCAAGTTATGCTTCATGCTTTTTTCTTAAGCTATGAAACACATTAGCACTTACCTCACAGTTGCTATAATTTAATGATAATCATAAGCAAAAAGTGTAAAACAAAGGATTCACATTTATTACATTTTCACCCAGAGCGGGATTCGAACCAGGGTCTGGACGATTTTATACTATTATTTAAGCAACGCCACACCACATGGAAAGCTGCAAAAATGCTTCAATTTCATTGGCTGTCACTGAGTGTCAGCTATTCACGACTGGCCCCCTGAGGAACGGAGAATCTCCGGGCTTTGACTGCGCTTTCTTCATTTGTTATTACAGGGGCGGACTGGGACCAAAAAGTGGCCCTGGACTTCATGGCCCACAGCAGCCCACACCATAATACATTGGCACATTAATGTGGAGATACATTTTAACACTAGTTACTAGTATAAAAATATAACACAATACAGAAATCAATGCTATTTAAACATTATTAGAAGTATCACTGAACATATATTGGGTCATATTAGTAAAACAAAGAAACGAAGAAAAGAACATTAAGACAAACAACATATAAACCTATAAAGACAATATTTTAAAAGGAATGGCAATAAAACTGAACAGGTGAGCTTAAATAAAATCAGTATCAGCATTAGCTCACGCTAGTAAACTAGTTACTTATTCTTTATTTTTATGGCAGTTAATATTAATATGAAATAATGCTGAGAAACATTATTTCAATTAATATTGCCCACCATAGAAATTACTAGCACAAGTTAATGCTTCTACTAATTTTATTCTGTTTGACTGCGATTTTTTTTACTTGGCTCTGGTAGATCAGGGGAGACGTGTTGGTTATCATCAGCATGTATTATGATGTGGGATGTGGTGGGCTGCTGGATCCAGCCTCACTGTCCCTGACCTGTTATAGGCAGAATCTGTTCATTTGAAGCATTTCACAGCATTTACCTCTAAAGCTTTTTCTTATTTTCGCATAACCTTTTCTTCTTCCTGCTTTTCATTCATGTAAATTATTATTAATTTGCTCAGAAAATTCACTGCATCGAGAAAGGATCAATATCTAAAAAGTTTAAGATGCCCACGTGTGTGGACAAAAAATACAAAAGTGTATAATCTTTAATAAAGTTAGCCTAATACAATATTGTTTCCAATGCTGAAGCAAACATGATTTTGTTTTAGTCTATTCATTGAATACAACGCGACAGCGCGCTCCGAGGTGAAGCGCACCCACAGTTACTGTAATCCCCCATCTCACCTTTACAACAGGTGTGAAGTCATCAAACCAGTTCCGCTGCTGGGGGAATTCGCAGAATTGGGGGTTTTTAAAACAAATTAACAAGACCAAGCAGACGTCAAACAGGGGGTTTGGTTGGTTAGAAGTGCCGCTGACGGGCGGAGTCTCGCCCGGGGAGCAATTCAGTGTAGAACCGCCACTGCCTATTTTCCACCACATCACGTACTTCCCTGATCTCGGACTAAACTTCGCGCTTTGCTTTTATAACGTGGAGCAAGCCCGAGATCATTTTAACGTAGCATTCATCATTCAAAGTTATTCATATCAGTGTATAGTTAGTGTAATTTGAAAAGTGCTATAACTCCACCTGCCACAGTTTCAGCCAGTGGAACAATCTGACTACATGTGAAGTGCCATGAAAAAATATTTGCCCCTTCCCATTTTTTTTTCTTTGCATATTTGTCACACTTGTATAGGTGGAATTTTACCTAAACACTTTAGGTGAGAACGTATAGGTTAATATGTATAGGTGAGAACAGCTGATTCACACTTGGGGAGAGTAAATAATTTGCATTTGAATGTTGTCTGGCATTGTAAGCACACTAAAAGAACAATAGGATTAATAGGAATAGGAGGCACTAAAGAGGAGGATTTTAATTTAGACTATAAAAAATTAACCTGCGTCTATTTTTAGGCGTGCCAGCTGCCACTTTTTAGTTAGAAGTTTTCAATACAAATCTTATAATGCCCACATGACATGCTGCTGAGCTATCCATGCCAATGATCCCGGGTTTGCACCCTGCGCTATAAAATACGAGTACGACGGCCATCCGCGGACAGCAGCTCCTGCCTCCGTCCGCTCGCGCTGGCTCTTCTTTGAAGTCCCTGGGCCGCATTCCATTTGCCCCGTTTGCATGCCGCACTTCCGCGTTGTGTGCGCGCGTCTCACTCACACCACGTAGTAAAATCCACTGTAAACCAACAAACCCCGAGTATTTTATAGCGCGGATGAACCCGGGATCATTAGCAAGGAGAGCTCTTCTTCACTATTCGTGCCTAATTCCGCAGCCCCGCTGCTTCGCATATCTGAAGGAGAGGCCGCCTAACTAGTGAGCGAGGAGCGATATTGATTTGGGCGCACGCCGTGACAGGCTGGAAAAAAAAACTACTGTCCTCAAAAATGTAAGAGATGAGGACTCTGATTAATGTGCAAAAACTATATAATAAAACTATATAAGACTACATGCCTTTATAAGACTCAACTTTTATTTAAGCGCACTCACAATAACGAAAAAACTTTGTGATTTTGTAAATGTTTGAAAGCAAATAAGGTGCGCTGTTCTGTAGTGTTTTTAGTGAACTTGAGCGCGTCAGAAAATGAACGCAAACGTTTATTTAAATGGTCAGAGTCAGTCTGCTTGCTGTTTTTCCCTACGCATTCATGATCATTAGTCTACTCCTGCCGGTGCGCTCTGGAAAACTTCATGCATGCGACTGAGTGCTGATTAAAACTATGGAGTAAATTAAAGAGGAGAATCACGATGCCGAATCGAAGTCCTGAGCCCAAACCTCATGTAAATTAAATTAACAAATATTATAAGTAAAAAACAAAAGCCCACGTTTAAAAACCGTTTATAAATTCTTTCCGACATGAGTTGGCCCGGTGCTATGCTCAGAGCGCCGGAAGATTTCCTGAAGCTCCAAAATCACTGGGGCATTTTTTCTAAATAGATGCTATCTTTAATAACTGATGGAGGTTTTGAGCTGTATACACACACATTTTTAAGGGGTTTAAAACGAATTAGTCCGAGCAGACCTACATGAAGGGTGAGAAGTGAGTAACTGCGCGCGCTGTCGCGTTGTATATACTGTACAACACACGTTTATCAACCTTTTGATAAAAACGCTTTGTAAAGTGAAAGTGCTTTACAAAAGACGAACAGCTTTATTTCAGTCATGAATTCACAATCACATCACATTCCAGCTATTATTTCCAGCCGTGGTTAAATAATGGATGAAATAATTATTAAATGCTGGACACAAACAGCAAATATGATGATTATTATAAAAAGCCCGAAGAAGTTCGTGTTCATAAAATAATATTTACTTAATAATATAATATATATAGTTAATTCATGTTTTCTGATGATGTCGACACATTTTAAGTTTTAAATAAGATATGTTGGCATATTCACGAATCAGGACATTCGCATAGTTAAGACTATCAGATAGCCTACTATCAGGAAATTTAATTAATTTCAATACCATTTAAACCGAGGCATTGCCATGTCTTTTACTGTTTTGTCCCTGTTAAAACATTACAAAAAATATATAAAAAACTTATTAAGAATTTTAAAGCATGAATTTGGGCAGCTCATTTCATTATTATGAAAATAATATAAAGCACATATACACACATTCATCATGAAAGATCTGTTGTAAAGCAAAATAAAATTCATGTTTGCTTCAGCATTGGAAACAATATTGTTTTAGGCTAAGTAATTATACTTCAATTCAATTCAATTCAATTTTATTTGTATAGCGCTTTTAACGATTTACATCATCACAAAGCAGCTTTACACAATCAAAAGAATTAAGTTTGTATGAAATGTGAATGTGTATGAATCAAAATTATATGATTGTCCCTGATGAGCAAGCCTAGGACGACGGCGACAGTGGCAAGGAAAAACTCCCTGAGATGGTAATAGGAAGAAACCTTGAGAGGAACCAGACTCAACAGGGAACCCATCCTCATCTGGGTGAAAACAGATAGCAGGGATTGATGTGCATAATAATATGCGAGACTGGAAGTTCAATATAAGAGGAGATGTGTAAGATTAAAGTCCAGTTTGTTCCCGGAGGCTCAGGTAGACTGTGAAAAATTCCAGTCCTTAACTATTGAGCGACTGAAGTCACAGGTCCTCAGAGAACAGCTGTCTGCATCAGTCGAGGACAGGACCACCTTCATGGAAAAGTGGAACCAACCCCGGTCACCACACGCATTCCAGGCAGACCACACGGGGGCATCCATGTGATGAGATCTCCAACCAGAAGTAGGACTCCAGGATGAGTTAGAGAGGTCCAGCGGGCAGAGGGGGTCTGGATCACTGGCAGCTCAGGAGCGACATGTATAGCTCGACAGTGAGATAGGTAGAGGAAAAAGGAGAGAGGGAGAGAGAGAGAGAGGAGAGAGCAGAAAAGGAGAGAGCAAAGGATGGAGAAATAACAGTTAGGTATGGTCACAGTCGAACAATGTAAAAAGTGAATGTATATTAAGTGCAGAGTGCAAGCAGAGACTCCGGCAGGACTAACTATGACAGCATAACTAAAAAGGGAGAGCCAGAAGGAAACACAAACATGAGGTCTTTCAGAGATGTAAGGCAACCAATCACCTCACCATCAACAAACCTGAGTGATCAATGAGAGTGGGGAAGACAGCATCCAAACATACCAGTTCACCTAATACTCTACGTCCATGAGTCCCCCAGATCTGCTCCTTTACCTAAGGCTAATCTATTTATAAAAATGCTTGGCTAAATAAATAGGTTTTTAGCCTGGACTTAAACACTGAGACTGTGTCTGAGTCCCGAACACTATTTGGAAGACTATTCCATAACTTTGGGGCTTTGTAAGAAAAAGCTCTGCCCCCTGCTGTAGTTTTAATAATACGCGGTACTGACAAGCAGCCTGCATCCTTTGTTCGAAGTAGGCGTGGCGGATTGTAAGACACTAGCAGTTCACTCAGATACTGCGGCGCGAGACCATTTAATGCTTTATACGTCAAGAGTAATATTTTAAAATCGATGCGAAATTTCACAGGAAGCCAATGCAATGTAGATAAGATAGGGGTGATGTGCTCATATCTTCTGGTTCGAGTGAGGACTCTCGCTGCTGCATTCTGGACTAGCTGAAGCTTATTTAAGCACCTAGTTGAACAACCAGACAGTAAGGCGTTACAATAATCCAACCTAGACGTGATAAAAGCATGAACTAGTTTTTCTGCATCGTTTAGTGACAATATATTTTTTATCCGGGCAATATTTCTGAGGTGAAAGAATGCTATCCTGGTAATATTATCTACATGTGCTTCAAATGAAAGGCTTGAATCTATAATCACACCGAGGTCTTTTACTGTTGCACTTGATGGAACAGAAAGGCCATTAAAAATCACAGTGTGATCAGAAAGCTTACTCCTAGCTGCTTGTGGTCCTATGACTAGAACTTCTGTCTTATCAGGATTAAGCAGAAGGAAATTAATTACCATCCAATCTCTTATGTCCTGCACACATTGCTCAACTTTAGTAAGCTGGTTTTTCTCATCTGGTTTTGCTGAAACGTATACTTGTGTGTCATCAGCATAACAATGAAAACTAATACCATGTTTACGAATTATGTTGCCTAGAGGAAGCATGTAAAGGGAAAAAAGCAGTGGGCCTAAAACAGAACCATGTGGAACACTAAACTCAACTTGAGAACATGAGGAATGGTCACCATCTAAATCTACAAACTGATAACGATCAGTCAAATAGGATCTGAGCCATAAGAGGGCCGTTCCCTTAATTCCTACTACATTTTCTAATCTGTGAAGGAGAATACCATGATCAATAGTGTCAAAAGCTGCACTGAGGTCGAGTAACACAAGTATAGTGACACAACCCTGATCAGAGGCCACTAGGAGGTCATTTACTACTTTAACGAGTGCTGTCTCTGTGCTGTGATGAGGCCTAAATCCTGACTGATACAATTCATGTATGCTATTCCTATGTAGATATAGACATAGCTGTTGTGATACTACCTTTTCCAAAATTTTAGAGATAAACGGGAGGTTTGATATCGGCCTGTAATTGGAAAGCTGACAGGGGTCAAGGTCAGGTTTTTTGATTAGTGGTTTAATAACTGCTAATTTAAGGGATTTAGGAACATACCCACTGCTGAGTGAACAGTTAATTACTTTTAACAGGGGTTCTGTTATTGCTGGAACTATCTGCTTGAGAAAATGTGTCGGTATCGGATCTAATTCACAGGTTGACGATTTTGAAGAGGAGATGAGTGAAATTAGTTCACTCGCTTCAAGGGGAGTAAAGTATTCTAGGTTCTGATGTGATGTGATTAATTTATCATCTGTATTACTTAAATTGTCTGGTTTTAAAGCCTGAATTTTTTGCCTAATATTTATGATTTTGTTATTGAAAAAGTTCATGAAATCCTCACTACTGTATGTTGTTGTTGTGGAGATTTCTGCAGTGGTCTTGTTTTTAGTTAATTTAGCTATGGTATTAAATAAAAATCTAGGATTATTTTTGTTATTTTCTATAAGAGTGGAGAGATACATTGACCTAGCAGCACTGAGAGCTCTTCTATAGTTTAGGATGCTCTCCTTCCATGCTATTTGGAAAACTAACAATTTAGTTTGACGCCATTTGCGTTCTAATTTCCGAGCGGGTTGTTTTAGAGTGCGTGTGTGATCGTTATACCAAGGAGCAAGTTTCTTATCTCTAATCATTTTTCTTTTAACTGGAGCTACATTATCTAAGCTATGACTATATACACAGTTCTTTGTTGTACAGTACTTGGTCCGGCTTTTAGATAAAGTCCTTCCATGCGCCAGCTGGCGGATATTCAGTGAAGCACAACACATTTATTTAAATTCCCGAATGTTGCTTACGGCAAGTCGCGGCACGCTGCGCGCTAAATTGCGGCGTCTCGCGGGAAAACACGCACAGTCTTAATGGCCACATCTGTATACATTCAGATAAATGAAATGCACCCCTCCCCACTTGGATTTTGAAGACCTGCAGTGATTCAGGTTTCTTTCTGCAAATTTTATCTTCTGGATTTTAGATTCTAAAATTGACATTATTACTGTTTTACTGGAATAGAAGAAATGGAGATTTTCTTTATCATAACATAAATTGTATTGGTTGTAATCACTCTATACACAATCTTTTTCGTCATTGTGAGCGCACCTAATAAAATTAGAGTCTTATAAAGGCTATGTAGCTTATATAGTTTTACTATATAGTTTTTGCACATTAATCTGACAATGTTTTAATTTTATGGTCGTTTATTTTAATTTATTTAAGTTAATAAATCTACTACAAATTTAAAGAACACAAAATATAAGATGACACAAGATCCTACACGTGTAGATTTTCTAATTACACATAAAAATCTCTTTTTAAATTTGTGCAAATTTTATCTTCTGGATTCTACACTCTACACACAATAATTTTCTTTGGTATTTTTTATAAAATATTGAAAGTCAATATTTTATAGAAAATGAAAATAACAAAAATAGTTCATTTGTATTTCCCATCTTTAAAATAGCATAAAAATCACGGGTTGTGTATAGAGTGATTAAAAACAATACAACGCATGTTATGATGAGGAAACTTTCTATCTCTTCCATTCCAGCGATTAAAAAACGGTAACAATGTCAATTTTAGAATCTGCAGGAGCTGAGTGGTCTGAGCACAACCTCTCGCAGGGGCGCTTTTCTCTGAATACGCTGTGTTCACGGTGGTGGGGCTAAGAAACACGCATCTCGGTTTATTCATTTTACCTCCTTTTACATTTAGGCATTTGGTAGACGCTCTTATCCAGAGCCACTTAGATTTTTATTTGGGGTAAAGTGACTGATGTGCCTAACGTTTTTCAGCAGAGCCTACAGTATGTTTCAGTGAATAATCCACGACTTTTCATGAGTATGTAAGACCTCTCGACACCCCTCTCTCTCTCTCTCACACACACACACACAAACACACACACACACACAGCAGACACATTCAAATGCAAACAAATCACCCTCCCCAGGTGTGAATCAGCTGTTCTCACCTTTACACATTTAGAGAAACTATATAAAACAATATAAGGCTTGTTATAATAAGGAAACTTTCTATCTCTTCCATTCCAGTGATTAAAAATCGGTAAAAATGTCAATTTTGGAAGCCACAGATGCTTGGTCCGAGCACAATGTAATAATGTTTGTATGATAAAATGACTCAAGCCATGAATCTACACGAAGCTGAACTCAAACAGCAAAGAGAACATGGCACGCGTGCGCTCTTCCATGTCGAATCGAGAGATTTATAAGAGATTTCTCTTTCCCAGAAATACCACAAACACACATCTATACGTGTTAAATAAGCGCTGTCTTTGCGGAGCTGTGCAAAACACATGCCGGTGTGAGCTGCTTTATTATATATTAACATATGTTTGCTTTGTAGTGGACCGCGCGTGCACAACCTCTCGCTGGCGAGCGTCTGAATAGGACGTTTTAACGGGGTGGGGATAAGAAAACACCGCACTGGCAGAAGTAGACTAATGATTATGAATGCGTCGGGGAAAACAGCAAAGAAACTGACTGGCCATTTTAATAATTCATTAATAAGTTGACACACACAAACACACACTCACTCTCTCTCTCTCTCTCACACACACACACACACACACAGCAGACCAAATCGTCATTAGCACGTCCCTCCCCAAACAGCACAGCAATGAGATATATACATTTAAACAATTTATTCATACAGATGTATGTGTATGTATGTATGTGTATGTATTTGTATGTGTATGTGATCCTGCATCAGCGCGTGTAAAGTTTTCCAGAGCGCACCGGCAGAAGTAGAGCAATGATTATGAATGCTTCAGGAAAAACAGCAATGAAACTCACTCTGACCATTTTAATAATTAATTAATAAATTAGTGATTTCTTTGGTTTCGGCTGATGGTGATAATGTCATCTCGTCGTCTGCGCACAAGTGAACGCGCCTACAATTCACTTTACATACGAATTACATAATCTAATAATTAGTTTTTCATTAGTTTATATAAAAGCAGACATTTCGGTTTCTATAAGTATATATTTTTCACGTCTGTGAGGCGAGTATACACGGAGTCTCGGCTCATTTTCTGACGCGCTCAAGTTCACTGAAAACAATACAGAATAGCGCGCCTTGTTTACTTTCTTTATTTAACAAAATCATAAAGTTTTTTCGTCATTGTGAGCGCACCTAAATACAATTAGAGTCTTATAAAGGCTGTGTAGCTTATATAGTTTTACTATATAGTTTTTGCACATTAATCTGACAGTGTTTTAATTTTATGGGCGTTTAGTTTAATTTATTTCAGTTAATAAATCTACTACAAATTTAAAGAACACAAAATAAAAGATGACGCAAGACCCTACACGTGTAGCTTTTTTAATTACACATAAAATCTAAAGGCTCAGTGTGTTATCGTTTACGTTGCTTAAATTCAATCCTAAGAATATTTTTTAAATAATTGTAATTATAAATTTGTACTGTAATGTTAATACTGTGATTATGAATTCATTTAATTACAATGGTTCACTTGATTTTATCTGCAACTACATGCGACTATAGCCGAGCTGCGACTCATTAATCCTGGAGAGAACGAACTAAGGCCTGA
The DNA here is from genome assembly GCF_024256425.1 of Clarias gariepinus. Taxonomy (NCBI): domain Eukaryota; kingdom Metazoa; phylum Chordata; class Actinopteri; order Siluriformes; family Clariidae; genus Clarias; species Clarias gariepinus. The sequence goes on along the minus strand of NC_071110.1, from coordinate 34,048,040 downwards.
GGAGTCAGTCTGTAGTTATATAGCGCCACTCAGCGGTAAAAGCCAGCAAACGCACAAACCCAAATGCAGTTGCCGTGCGCGACGACGGTAAAAGTCGCAGACTGCCTGGCCACCTACTGTAGGTAGAGAGAATCATCCCCAGACACCAGACGCATCCCAGAGAGACACACGGGGCATCCATGTGACGAGATCTTCAGCCAGAAGTGGGGCACCAGGATGGGTCAGACAGGTCCGGAGGGCAGAGGGAGTCTGGATTACTGACAGCTCGGGAACGACATGTGTAGCTCGGCAGAGAGAGAGAAAGAGTGAAAGGGGGAGACAGGAGGAGAGAGGAAAGAGAAAGAGGGGGGGGAAGAGAAGAAGAGGAAAGATGGCAGTTAGGTATGGTCACAGTCACACAATGTATAATGTGAATGTATATTAACTGTAGAGTGCAAGCAGAGACTTCGGCAGGACTAACTATGACAGCATAACTAAAAGGGAGAGCCAGAAGGAAACACAAACATGAGGGCTTCCTGAGATGTAACGCAAACAATCACCTCACCGTCAGCAAACCTGAGTGATCAATGAGAGTGAGGAAGACAGCATCCAAACATACCAGTTTACCATAATACTCTACGTCCATGAGTCCCCCAGATCTGCTCCTTTACCTATGGCAAATCTATTTATAAAAATGCTTGGCTAAATAAGTAGGTTTTTAGCCTGGACTTAAACACTAAGACTGTGTCTGAGTCCCGAACACTATTTGGAAGACTATTCCATAATTTTGGGGCTTTGTAAGAAAAAGCTCTGCCCCCAGCTGTATTTTTCATAATACGCAGTACTGACAAGCAGCCTGCATCCTTTGATCGAAGTAGGCGCGACTGATCGTAAGACACTAGCAGTTCGCTCAGGTACTGCGGCGCGAGACCATTTAATGCTTTATATGTGATTATATAAGAGTAGTATTTTAAAATCAATGCGAAATTTCACAGGGAGCCAATGCAGTGAAGATAAGATAGGGGTGATGTGCTCATATCTTTTGGTTCTAGTGAGGACTCTCGCTGCTGCATTCTGGACTAGCTGAAGCTTATTTATGCATCCAGCTGAACAACCAGACAGTAAGGCATTACAATAGTCCAACCTAGAGGTGATAAAAGCATGAACTAGTTTTCTGCATCGTTTAGCGACAATAAATTTCTTATCCTTGCAATATTTCTGAGGTGAAAAAATGCTATCCTGGTAATATTATCTACATGAGCTTCAAATGAAAGGCTGGAATTGATAATCACACCAAGGTCTTTCACTGTTGCATTTGATGGAACAGAAAGGCCATCTAAAGTTACGGTGTGATCTAAAGTCTTATCAGGATTTAGCAGAAGGAAGGTAATTAGCATCCAATTTCTTATGTCCTGCACACATTGCTCAATTTTAGTAAGCTGTTTTTTCTCATCAGGTTTTGCTGAGACATATAACTGTGTATGGTCAGCATAACAATGAAAACTAATACCATGCTTACGGATTATGTTGCCCAGAGGAAGCATGTAAAGGGAAAAAAGCAGTGGACCTAAAACTGAACCCTGCAGAACGCCAAACTCCACTAGAGAACATGCAGAATAATCACCATTTAAGTCTACATACTGATAACGATGGGTCAGATAGGATCTGAGCCAGGAGAGGGCTGTACCCTTAATTCCTACTACATTTTCTAATCTGTGAAGAAGAATACTATGATCAATGGTGTCAAAAGCTGCACTGAGGTCGAGTAATACAAGCATAGTTACACAGCCCTGATCAGAGGCCAATAGGATGTCATTTACTACTTAAACGAGTGCTGTCTCTGTACTGTGATGAGGCCTAAATCCTGACTGATACAGTTCATGTATGCCATTTCTATGTAGATATGAGCATAGCTGCTCTGCTATCTTTTCCAGAATCTTAGAGATAAAGGGGAGGTTTGATATTGGCCTGTAACTGGACAGCTGACAGGGGTCGAGGTCAGGTTTCTTAATTATTGGTTTGATAACTGCTACAGATGTGGCCATTAAGACTGCGCGTGTTTTCCCGCGAGATGCCGCAATTTAGCGCGCAGCGTGCCGCAACTTGCCATAAGCAACATTCGGGAATTTAAATAAATGTGTTGTGCTTAACTGAATATCCGCCAGATGGCGCATGGAAGGACTTTATCTAAAAGCCGGACCAAGTACTGTACAACGAAGAACTGTGTATAATTACTTAGTCTAAAACAATATTGGTTCCAATGCTAAAGCAAACATGAATTTTATTTTGCTTTACAACAGATCTTTCATGATGAATGTGTGTTAATGTGCTTCATATTATTCTCATAATGATGAAATGAGATGCCCAAATTCGTGCTTTAAAATTCTTAATAAGTTTCTTATTTTTTGTAATGTTTTAACAGGGACAAAACAGCGAAAGACATGGCAATGTCTCGGTTTAAATGGTATTAATTACATTTCCTGATAGTAGGCTATCTGATATTCTGAACTATGCGAATGTCCTGATTCGTGAATATGCCAACATATCTTATTTAAAACGTAAAAATGTGTCGCCATCATCAGAAAACATGAATGGACTATATAGTGTGGCGTGGGCGGGGTTTCGATTGGGACCATCATGCTTTGCGGGAGGGGTTGTTGTGTGTTCACCCTGTTGGGAAAGGCTGTTTGGGTTAGTGGCTACGGCCAGGTGTGTGTGTGTGTCGCTAGGACAGGGTGCACGCGCGTGCTTTCACTCGGTTATGGGAAGCTTTGGTCACATCACCCGTCCTCGGATATCCTGATACATCTCGTACGTTTATCCTCGACACAGACGCAAGCGATGTAGGGCTGGGGGCCGTCCTGTCTCAGGTTTCCGAGGGTAAAGAGCGTGCTATAGCGTATTTCAGCCGCGCGTTGTCTGGAGAGGAACTACTGCGTCACCCGACGCGAGCTGCTAGCGGTCGTTGCGGCCCTTAAACGTTTTAGGCCGCATTTATACGGGCAATCCTTTGTGCTGCGGACCTATCACGCTTCGCTGCTAACGCCTGCGCTTTATCCCGCCGGCTGTGCAGCAAAGAGCATTGTCGGCACTGCGAGCGGGTTGAAGAGCGCGTGGGGGGCTGCGACATCGAACACTCTCCGACCCCCATGAAGCAGAACGTTCTCCCTGCGCAGTCCGCCGGAGCCCCCGCCGGTAATCAGCCGTCTGAGCCGCTGTGCAGCCGAGTTACCGCGTCGCGTAAACCATCGCCTGTAGTCGTTTCGCCTGTGCCACAGATGGACTGTGATCAGCTAACTGCCGAGCAGGAAAAGGATCCGGCGCTGCAGCGGGTACTGGGGTGGGTTAACGCGGGCCATAGACCGGATTATTCCGCGGTTGCTCACCTGGGGCCCGAGGAAAAAGCTCTTCACTCGCAGTTTAACCGACTAGCGTTGCGGGGGGGTCTACTCTACCGTCACTGGGAACGGCCGTGCGGCCCTGGGGAATCTTTTCAGCTGCTGGTGCCGCGGACTCTGCAGGCATGTGTGTTAGGGATGGTTCACGGGCATGCGGGTGCTGGACACTTTGGAGTCACTAAAACGCTGCGGCGGTTGCGCGCTCGCTTCTACTGGCTGGGCTGCCACACGGATAGTGAACTCTTTGTGCACAGATGCGACGTCTGCACGGCAAAGAAGGGCCCTATCCAGCGCTCGCGAGCACCCCTGCAAGACTTTCGGGTGGGGGCACCTATGGAGCATATGGGCGTGGACATTCTTGGGCCGTTTCCCATCTCCGATCGCGGGAACCGGTATATGCTAGTAGCCATGGATTATTTCACCAAGTGGTCGGAGGCGTTTGCTGTTCCTGATCAGAGCGCTTTCACCACGGCTCGAGTGCTGGTGGATGAGGTGTTCAGCTGATTCGGCGCCCCGGAGCAGTTGCACAGCGATCAGGGATGTAACTTCGAGGCGGAGGTGTTTGCGGCGGTGTGCGAGCGCCTCGGGGTGAAAAAAACCCGCACCACGCCTCTTCATCCGCAGAGTGACTGCCTCGTGGAACGCTTCAATCGCACGCTCACCACCTAACTCGCCGTGCTTACCAGCGACCGGCAGAAGGATTGGGACGAACATTTGCCTCTCGTGCTTTGGGTTTATCGCACAGCAGTGCAGGAGTCCTCACAGCTGACGCCAGCTGCGTTAATGTTCGGTCGCGAGTTGCGCACGCCCGTGGACCTTGTGTTCGGGCCCCCTCCACAAGTGGATTTACCCACGAAGCCGGGCTTGGATTATTTTTGTTCTTTAAAAGACAAACTGTTCCGTGTCCACGAGTTGGCGCGTAGACACTTGGCGGACGCCGGTTTTAAGCAGCGTTGCTTGTATGATACTCATGCTTTGCGGGTGGGGTTGTTGTGTGTTCACCCTGTTGGGAAAGGCTGTTTGGGTTAGTGGCTACGGCCAGGTGTGTGTGTGTGTAGTTAGAAGTATGTCTTCTGATTGTATGTGTAGTGCCAGTTGATTGTGGATGTGCTGTTTATGTAACAAAGTGATTAAAATACTCCCAGCCATTTGCATTGGGCAGCAAGGAAGCTCACTCACTTCAAGTTCCTACGTAGCGGTGAAAAACGCTACAATATATTATATTATTAAGTAAATATTATTTTATGAACACAAACTTCTTCTGGCTTTTTATAATAATCATCATATTTGCTGTTTGTGTCCATCATTGAATAATTATTTCATCCATTATTTAACCACGGCTGGAAATAATAGCTGGAATGTGATGTGATTGTGAATTTATAACTGAAATAAAGCTGTTTGTCTTTTGTAAAGTACTTTCACTTTGAAAAAGGCAGCGTTTTTATCAAAACGTTGATAAACACGTGTTGTATATACGTACAGTATATACAACGCGACAGCGCGCGCAGTTACTCACTTTTCACCTTTCATGTAGGTCTGCTCGGACTTATTAATTCATTTTAAACCCCTCAAAAATGCGTGTGTATACAGCTCAAAACCTCCATCAGTTTTTAAAGATAGCATCTATTTAGAAAAAATGCCCCAGTGATTTCGGAGCTTCAGGAAATCTCCCGGCGCTCTGCGCATAACACCGGGCCAACTCATGTCGGAAAAAATTTATAAACGGTTTCTAAACGTGGGCTTTTGTTTTTTACTTATAATATTTGTTAATTTAATTTAAATGAGGTTTGGGCTCAGGACTTCGATTCGGCATCGTGATTCTCCTCTTTAATTTACTCCATAGTTTTAATCAGCGCTCAGCCGCATGCATAAAGTTTTCCAGAGCGCACCGGCAGAAGTAGACTAATGATTATGAACGCGTCGGGAAACAGCAAGCAGACTGACTCTGACCATTTAAAAAAATGTTTGCGTTCATTTTCTGACGTGCTCAAGTTCACCAAAAACAATACAGAATAGCGCACCTTATTTGCTTTCAAACATTTACAAAATCACAACGTTTTTTTTTGTTATTGTGAGTGCGCTTAAATAAAAGTTGAGTCTTATAAAGGCATGTAGTCTTATATAGTTTTATTATATAGTTTTTGCACATTAATCAGAGTCCTCATCTGTTACATTTTTGAGGACAATAGTTTTTTTTCAGTCTGTCACGGCGTGCGACCAAATCAATATCGCTCCTCGCTCACTAGTTAGGCGGCATCTCCTTCAGATATGCGAAGAAGCAGGGCCGCGGAATTAGGCATGAATGGTGAAGAAGAGCTCTCCTTGCTAAAGATCCCGGGAAGTGCGGCATGCAAACGGGGCAAATGGAACGCGGCCCAGGGACTTCAAAGAAGAGCCAGCGCAAGCGAACGGAGGCAGGAGCTGCTGTCGGCGGATGGCCGCCGTACTCATATTTTATAGCGCGGGGTGCAAGCCCACGATCATTGGCATGGATAGCTCAGCAGCATGTCATGTGGGCATTATAAGATTTGTATTGAAAACTTCTAACTAAAAAGTGGCAGCTGGCACGCCTAAAAATAGACGCAGGTTAATTTTTTTTATAGTTTAAATTAAAATCCTTCTCTTTAGTGCCTCCTATTACTATTAATCCTATTGTTCTTTTAGTGTCACTGCGTGTGCTTACAATGCCAGACAACATTCAAATGCAAATTATTCACTCTCCCCAAGTGTGAATCAGCTGTTCTCACCTATACATATTAACCTATACATTCTCACCTAAAGTGTTTAGGTGAAATTCCACCTATACAACATTCACATTATAAAAGCAAAGGGCGGAGTTTAGTCTGAGATCAGGGAAGTACGTGATGTGGTGGAAAATAGGCAGTGGCGGTTCTATACTGAATTGCTCCCCGGGCGAGACTCCCTCCCGGGCCCCCGTCAGCGCCACTTCTAACCAACCCAACCCCCTGTCTGACGTCTGCTCGGTCTTGTTAAAGGGGTCATACAGGCCTACATGCACTTTTTTAAGCTGTTTGGACTGAACCGTGTGTTAGGAGAGTGCGTACACAACCACTCTACGATGATAAAGAGCCGCCCAGTGGTTTTCTTTTCATTTATTACAATAACATGCCCCTTCTGAAATCAGGCCAATCGCAAATGCCTGTCGATGTGACGCCACACCACAAGAGGCCGCTCCTACACTAGTTGATTGACACTGGTGTTTTAGCAAAGACCCGCTTCGAGTGAGAAGAAGCTGTCGGCCATTGTTTTTCGCCGCTGGAGCAAAATGGCGCCTAAGCGAGTGTTGTGTACAGTTGTTGGGTGTAATAGCGAACACAGCAGTCGTCATTCACTACCTAGGGTTAGTGACCTAGGGTACCTACCTAGGGTTAGGTATCTGAGCCACTGAGGACGCAGTGGCTGAATTTAGTTTTTAAAGCTAACGTCCCCGCCGATTTACCTAAATGCGTTCATGTTTGCGATAATCATTTTTCACCAGACTGCTTTATAAACGCGGGTCAATATAAAGCAGGTTTTACTAGGAAGCTGCTCCTAAAAATGGATCTGTACTAACGCTTCATGTTCCTGCTTCATCTTCACCAGGCTCGGTGAGTGTAATTTATTTTTCTATGAATCTTTGCAGATCGCCTTTTCTAATAATCACGATGAATGGGAAGTGTAAATTAACTTATACTCTCATAGAACATGGTTATGGCTTCTTCTCTATGTACATCAGTCTCTATATAATCCCTAATCGCCCGTTTATAATAAACAATGGATTAAGGTGATTGTCTAGTTGCAAACTGTGTACGTAGTCGGAAAACTATATTATGCTTACCTTTGTTACGTTAGATGGTTTATAACGATGACTGTCGGAGATTAAGAAGTCATGTAAACACATCAGTAAACACATCGCGTCCGTATCTCTCTCAGTAAGTTTCTCCGCTTTATGTTGTTGTTGCTCGCGACAGCGTAACAGCCCGTTAATTCATGCCCATGCAGTGATGAGAAAGACAAATCGAGTCGATGCATGTCCATTCTTTTAATTTCTGCGTTGTCAGGCGATATTACAAACTTCCGCGTAGGTTCCGTACTTAAATCAAACCAAAAACGACTGAAGAAAACAGGCTCAGGCTCCATATTCCAAAACTGCGTTTTTCAGTTTGGACTGCATTACCCTCAAAGCACTGCGTTGTGGGCAATGCTTTGTGGGTAATGCAGTCCAAAGCATTGCCCGCACTGGACTACACTTTCGTGGCTATACCCCACGTGTGTTGTGAAGACGCCCCACAGAACTGGGGGGGCGGGCTCAGCAGAGGTCATGAGCATTTAAATAAGCATGTACTGAAACAGGTTGCTGAGAACAGAGCTAGTTTTTACCAGGTAAAAGTAGTGTTTTTTTTACACAATCCTTTTGAATTTTCAATTAACGTATAATACAAAGTTTTCATTAGGACCCTAAAGATCATATTAACATTTAATGAAAAATGGGATGTGTAGGACCTTTAATTTGTTTTAAAACCCCCAATTCTGCGAATTCCCCCAGCAGCGAAACCGGTTTGATGACTTCACACCTGTTGTAAAGGTGAGATGGGGGATTACAGTAACTGTGGGTGCGCTTCACCTTGGAGCGCGCTGTCGCGTTGTATTCAATGAATAGACTAAAATAAAATCATGTTTGCTTCAGCATTGGAAACAATATTGTATTAGGCTAACTTTATTAAAGATTATACACTTTTGTATTCTCTGTTCACACACGTGGGCATCTTTAAAGCAAATTGAGCAAATTAATAATAATTTCCATGCATAAAAAGGAGGAAGAAGAAAAGGTTATGCGAAAATAAGAAAAAGCTTTAAAGGTAAATGCTGTGAAATGCTTCAAATGAACAGATTCTGCCTACAACAGGTCAGGGACAGTGAGGCTGGATCCAGCAGCTCACCACATCCCACATCATAATACATGCTGATGATGACCAACATGTCTCTCCTGATCTACCAGAGCCAAGTAAAAAAATGGCAATCAAACAGAATAAAATTAGTAGAAGCATTAACTTGTGCTAGTAATTATTATGGTGGTCAATATTAATTGAAATAATGTTTCTCAGCATTATTTCGTATTAATATTGACTACCATAATAATTAAAATAAGTAACTAGTTTACTAGCGTAAGCTACTGCTGCTACTGATTTTATTTCAGCTTACCAGTTTTATTGCCATTACTTTTAAAATATTGTCTTTATAGATTTATATGTTGTTTATTGTGTTATATTTTTATACTAGTAACTGGTGTTAAAAATGTATCTCCACATTAATGAGCCAATGTATTATGGTGTGGGCTGCTGTGGGCCAGGAAGTCCAGGGACCGCCCCCTGTAATAACGAATGGAGAAACGCAGTCAAAGCCCGCGTTCCGCGGGGGGGCCAGTCGTGAATAGCTGACACTCAGTGACAGCCAATGAAATTGAAGCATTTTTGCCGCTTTCCACGTGGTGTGGCGTTGCTTAAATAATAGTATAAAATCGTCCAGACCCTGGTTCGAATCCCGCTCTGGGTGAAAATGTAATAAATGTGAATCCTTTGTTTTACACTTTTTGCTTATGATTATCATTAAATTATAGCAACTGTGAGGTGAGTGCTAATGTGTTTTATAGCTTAAGAAAAGAAATTCTCAATTGCAAACATGCATTTAGTACTGAAGCATAACTTAATAATGTAATGGCAATATCGTGGCATTTTAGTGCATAACACCGGCATTTTGAGCACTGGCTAGGAATCGAACCCGGGCCTCCCGCATGGCAGGCGAATCACCTACCACTGAGCCACCAGTACCCGTCTACGTCATTGTAGTCCTTTTGCACACACGCGCGGGTGCGTTACAATAATAATAATAATAATGAATTCGGAGAACTACCACTACTAATAATAATTCTAAATGAAAATGGAGAATAAATACATATCAGTTTGAGCTTGACACGTTTATGAGCTCTGTCGCTTGCTGTCAATGGGCGCCCAAGAGACATAACATTTTTAGGCTTCAGTAGACACACAATACTTTAGACTGAAACACGACTGCCCCCTACAGGTAATGAAGGGCATTTTTACAGCTTGCCGCGCAGCCGCGGCAAGTCGTGGGATCCCTTTTCCGAAAACGTGCGTTATTAAAGGCCAGATCTGTAATTTAAAAGATTTTGAAACATAACCAATGCTGAGTGAAGAATTAATTATTCTCAACAGGGGTTCTGTTATTGCTGGTACTATCTGTTTAAGAAAATGTGTCGGTACAGGATCTAATATACAGGTTGATGAATTTGCAGAAGAGATGAGTGAAATTAGTTTATTCTCTTCAAGGGGAGTAAAGTATTCTAGGTTCTGATTTGACATGGCTAGATTAACATCTGCATCAATTACATTGTTCGATTTCAAAACCTCAATTTTATGCCTAATATTTACAATTTTATTATTAAAAAAGTTCATGAAGTCCTCACTATTGCATGATGTTGTTGTGGAGTCTGCAGTGGTCTTATTTCTGGTTAATTTGGCTACAGCATTAAAAAAAAATCTAGGTTTATTTTTGTTATTTTCTATAAGAGTGGAGAGATATGTTGATCTAGCTACACTAAGAGCTTTTCTATAGTTCAGGATGCTCTCCTTTCATGCTATTTGAAATACTAACATTTTAGTTTGACGCCATTTACGTTCTAATTTCCGAGCGGTCTGTTTTAAAGCGCACGTGTGATCGTTATACCAGGGAGCAAGTTTCTTATCTCTAATAATTTTTCTTTTAACTGGAGCTACATTATCTAAGGTATAGCGAAATGTCGACTCTAAATATTCTGTCGCCTGATCGAGTTCTGTGGGATCAGACGGTGATCTAATCGAAGTTGGGAACTCTGGGAGATTACTGATGAAACTCTGTTTGGTAGTTGATGTGAATGTACGTTTCATACGGTAGCGCGGCGCTGTGCGTACATTATTACTGAGACACACTTGAATTGAGACAAGATAGTGATCTGAGATAACTTCAGATAGTGGAATTGTGAATAAATTTCTTATACCTAATCCGAATAATATTATTAAATCTAAAGTGTGATCTGCTTTATGAGTGGGTCCTACTACACACTGATTTACTCCTACCGAGTCCAGTATGGACATAAATGCTGTTCTCAGAGGGTCTTCTGGGTTTTCAAAATGAATATTAAAATCTCCAGCAATTAACACTTTGTCTACAGAAATGACTAGGTTTGAGAGGAAATCTGCAAATTCACTAAGAAATTCAGAGTACGGCCCTGGAGGTCTGTAAATGACAATTAGCGGAATCGACTGAGCTGACTTAATATAGTCAAATACACTTATGTTACTATAAAGAATTTCAAATGAATTAAATTTGTGTCCGTGTTTTTGTACAATAGTCAAATTATCATTGTGAATAACTGTGACGCCTCCTCCTCTACCAGTTAACCAAGGCTGGTGTATGTAGCTGTACCCAGGAGGACTAGCTTGATTTAGAGCTACATACTCGTCCTGTTTAATCCAGGTTTCTGTTAAAGAGAGTATATCAAATTCCTGATCCATGATAATTTCATTAACTATAACTGCTTTAGATGCGAGAGATCTAATATTTAACAGTCCTAGCTTCAGATCAGAGGTACCGGCTGCGCATTCAAGTTTGTGGTCTTTATGTTAATTAAATTACTAAAACAGACTTTCTGAGTCTTTCTAAATTTGTTTTTAGCTCGGGAAACAAACACAGTCTCAATATGATGAACCCTGAGTGACGACTCTATGCAGCTAGCAGACGGTTGGTTTAGCCTGTCTGTCTGCTTCCTGGCCTGGGCTCTGGATTGTCACCGATTAACTAGGCCTCTTCTGAGACTATGAGCTATACTGCAAGAAATGAGAGCAGCACCTTCCAGAGTGGGATGAACACCGTCCCGCCCTAACAGGCCAGTTTTGCCCTCAAAGGTCTTCCAATTATCTATGAAGCCCACGTTGTTTTCGGAGCACCACCTGGACATCCAGCGGTTCAGCGACCATAACCTGCTGTAAGTTATGTCGCCATGTCTCATTGGGATGGGACCAGAGCATACTACTCCATCGGACATCGCCTTCGCTAATTTAAACACCTCTATAAAGTTATTCTTGCTAACCTCTGACTGACGAAGGCGTATATCATTCGCTCCAGCATGTACCACTATCTTGGAGAACCTGTGCTGTCCTAGAGCCCTAAGATTACCTGCTATGTCCGGTGCTCTGGCTCCCGGGATACACCTAACCACTGCCGCTGGCGCCCCTTAAGGCCTAGCTAATTTCACATGTCTCATTATAGAGTCTCCTATAACCAGAGCTCTTTCAGGTTTCTCAGTGGGTGCATCAGAAGCGCAGAAGAGGTGTGCTCTGGTGGGCTAGCCTTAGCGTTAGCTTTGGCTGAACGAGTATGCTGCTGAGTTGTCACCCACTCGCCCCGCTGTGAGGGCTCTAATGCCGGAGTCGGGGGCTGGTTATCTCCGCCTGCGGCACCCAGACTGTCCGCTACAGGAATAACGCTGCTCTCACACTCTCTAACCCTCTCTAAAGTCTGGATGCGCTCCTCTAACGCTGATATCTTCTCCGTCAGAGTGCTCACTAACACACACCTATCACAAATAAAATTACCACTAACGACGGAGGAAGAATGTCTAAACATCCTGCACTCTACACACTGAATAAGCTGAATATTAGACATGATAACGTACCTGAGTCGGAGTTGTAGTTGTTTGGAGCTGAATTCCATTTGTTGTTTTTAGACGAAGAAACTCGCGTTTTCTCCAAAAAAGCGCAGAAAAGGCGAAGCCAAATAGTATGAAGATGTAAAAACTAGTTGCTATTAATATTATTATTGTATAAATGAAAAAGTTATGTAATTTAAATGCTGATACAAACGCAAAACTTTCGCGGCAATGATACAAAAACAGGAAGCTACCCCAATAGGGTGCATTTTGGGAATGGAACTTTTGGAAGATAGTTAGTGAGGATGCAAAATGGCCCTGACTAACCCAGGGGCAAAGTCTAGGCAGGATGGGGAGAAACTCCAGCACTGAAACAATTCGGCAGTGGACTGGGTCTACCTGCTTCGTCATGCACCAACTTTCAAATACATTCCATTTGAGAGCATAAGCTCTTCTAGGGGGGCAGCCCTAGCACTTAAAATAGTCTTAATTACGCTGGCTGGAAGACCAGCTTGACTTAGTTGGTCCTGTTCAGGGACCGCCAAGGCGTCCAGACGCAGGGGCTGGAAGTCAGAGAGTAGTAAAGGGGACATTTGCTGATCTTGTGAGGCAAAGAGGTCCACCTTCGCTACATGAAATTTTTTCCAGAATGTAAATCGCCCTGAGGGACAGGAACCTGGTGCGCTAGCTATTTAGCGGCGCGAGCACAGTCCGCCCTGGCGATTAATATATGAGACTGCCATAGTGTTGTCCACCCGCACTAGGACATGGTAGTCTCAACTGCTGGAGGACGTGCTTTAGGGCCCGAAATAGAGCCATCATTTTGAGGTAATTAATGTGTCACGCAAAAAGATGGCCTCTCCAGCTCCCTTGGGCTGGACGGTCATCTAATTTGGCGTTTTTGATACACACATTCTTCACAACCGGCAACATGACAAGATGTTTCCCATAGCGTTTTCACGCAGCATCGAGTGTAGCCTTTGAAAGGGAACTAGAATCCAGGAGATTTCATTTACACAAATTTAAAAAGAGGCCTTAATCACTAAAAGTCCTCAGAAGAGCCTTAGATTCAAGAGGTTTTTTTTAAACTGTGAAGAGGTGCATTACAGTTCCTCTGAATGTATAGGTGAGAACAGCTGATTCACACTTGGGGATAGTGAATAATTTGCATTTAAATGTTGTCTGGCATTGTGAAGCATAGTGACACTAAAAGAACAACCTAGGATTAATAGGAATAGGAGGCACTAAAGAGAAGGATTTTTGTTTAGACCATAAAAATAACCTGCGTCTATTTTTAGGCGTGCCACCTGCCACTTTTTCGTTAGAAGTTTTCAGTACAAATCTTATAATGGCCACATGACATGAAACATTCCCCTTGTTAATATTTTAATTATTACTATCCGTGCCTAATTCCGCGGCCCCACTCCTTCGCATATCTGAAGGGAAGGACGCCTAACTAGTAAGCGAGGAGCGATATTGAATTGGGCGCTGGCCGTGACAGGCTGAAAAAACTATTGTCCTCAAAAATGTAACAGATGAGGACTCAGATTAATGTGCAAAAACTTTATAATAAAACTATATAAGACTACATAGCCTTTATAGGACTCAACTTTTATTTAAGCGCACTCAAAAAACGTGATTTTGTAAATATTTGAAAGCAAATAAGGTGCGCTGTTCTGTATTGTTTTTGGTGAACTTGATTTTTCAGAAAATGAACGCAAACGTTTTTTTAAATGGTCAGAGTCAGTCTGCTTGCTGTTTTTCCGACGCATTCATAATCATTAGTCTGCTGGTGCGCTCTGAAAAACTTTATGCATCCGGCTGAGCGCTGATTAAAACTATGTAGTAAATTAAAGAGGAGAATCACAATGCCGAATCGAAGTCCGGAGCCCAAACCTCAATTAAATTAAATAAATAGCCCACATTTAGAAACCGTTTATAAATTCTTTCCGACATGAGTTGGCCCGGTGTTATGCGCAGAGCGCCGGAAGATTTCCTGAAGCTCCGAAATCGGTGGGGCATTTTTTCTAAATAGATGCTATCTTCAATAGCTGATGGAGGTTTTGAGCTGTATACACACACATGTTTGAGGGGTTTAAATCGAATTACTAAGTCTGAGCAGACCTACATAAAAGATGAGAAGTGAGTAACTGAGCGCGCTGTCGCGTTGTATTTCCTCTACAACACGCGTTTATCAACCTTTTGATGAAAACGCTGCTTTTTGTAAAGTGAAAGTACAAGCTTTAACAGCTTTATTTTAGTCATAAATTCACAATCACATCACATTCCAGCTATTATTTTTAGCCGTGGTTAAATAATGGATGAAGTAATTATTTAATGCTGGACACAAACAGCAAATATGATGATTATTATAAAAAGCACGAAGAACTTCGTGTTCATGAAATAATATTTACTTACTATAATAATATGTATATTGTTCATTCATGTCTTTTGATGATGTCGACACATTTTTACGTTTTGATTAAGACATGTTGCCATATTCAGGAATCAGGACATTCGCATAGTTAACACTATCACATAGACTACTATCATGAAATTAAATTAATTTTAAGACCATTTAAACCTAGGCATAGCCATGTCTTTCACTGTTTTGTCCCTGTTAAAACATTACAAAAACTATATAAGAAACTTATTAGGAATTTTAAAGCACGAATTTCGCCATTTAATTTCATCATTATGAAAATAATATGAAGCACATATACACACATTCATCATAAAAGATCTGTCATAAAACAATAAAATTCATGTTTGTTTCAGCATTGGAAAAAATATTGTTTTAGGCTAACTAATTATACACAATTCTTTGTTGTACTTTGTCCGGCTTTTACAGATGGAGCCACGTCAAACAGCCGCGACTGTGTGAATGGCGTGCGAATGGCGTACAGCTGCAATATGGACGCCGTAGTCCCCCCCCGCTTTTCCTTCCAGAAAGGCGTGTCAAGATTTCATACTAAACACGCACATTCAAGCCCTATTTATTCATTTATCTAGTTCCACCGCTAGATGGCGCTTCGTTCTTAAGAACACGTTAACACAAGCCAGCAATTTGGCTGCGCTAAGTTGCAATCATGTGATTTTAACAACCCACCCCACCCCCGCCGAATGACGCTACCAAACTGCACTACAGAGATAAAGATGGCGGCTTAATGGACTATTCGCGGTAAGTGGTGTTTTAATTGTAAAAAGTTTCTGTATTCAGAATCTGCAGGTTATTTCTGTGGCTGGAATATAATTTGATGCAGTTCATGAAGGACACAAGCTGAGGATAGATGTACAGGAGCTAGCGAGCTAAATGCTCATAACCAGGTTTATACAGATGGGGCATTTAAAAACGAGCGTCTTTTTCTGCGGCATGATGCAATTCTTCCCGCTGACTGCCGCGCTATTCTGCGAGTGCTCGCCTTGCAATTTTCATCCAAATGTTGTACTTCACAGAATTCCCACCAGGTGGCACATGGAAGAACTCTGCCAGAGCACATTATATGTATAATCATTTAAAGTCTGCAGTGTACAGTATAGTATAGTCTATATGCACATGTAACTTAGTGATTGTGTGAAAACAGCTACAATAAATTCTGAACAAATAGACACAGTTCTTACATATTTGTCTATTTGTTCAGAATTTTACACCAAGTTTCTTCTTTGAGTTCTGCCAAGTCGCGTGCATTTTCGGAAGCGGAGCCACGCAGGTTTTATGTGACGGACTGATGTAAAATAAATCAAATATCTATATATAATAATAATATTGTTGTTGTTGCTGTAACAGTGTTTTCAAAAATACACACTACATTTATGTTGGCAAACAGCGTTTAATCTCATCTCTGGAGGAAACAGTTGTGTGAGGACCGGTGAATGCAGCGAAACTTTACTCAAAACGGAAACCGATTATTCCCTCATGATATTTTATTAACTGTATTTATAGTGAAGAACTGAACAGATATAAATCTATCAATTTATCCATAAACACACACCTTGATCTCCGTTTCTCACCCCGCGCTGCTGCTATCTGCTGAGCTGATTGAAAAAATGTGCAGAAAGATGTAAAGGATCAAATGTAATGGGGAAAGAGACGATAATAAATTTTTGGGTTCGTGAAGCTAATTGCAAAATTTTTAGGGGGGCTGAACATAAATTTAGGTGGGCTAAAGCCTAAAAATGGCCTAACAAAGCCCATGCATTTGCTTATGGGCAAACATTATTTATAGGAATGTGACAAATTCCATTTGCATTAATTACCTCATTTCCAAAATAAGTCGGCGATAGGAGAGAAGTTTTGTTAATGCAATATATTTATATATACACTACATTAATGTTGGCAAACAGCGTTTAATCTCATCTCTGGAGGAAACAGTTGTGTGAGGACAGGTGAATGCAGCGAAACTTCGCAGGAAAAAAAACGGAAACCGCGATTAATGCTATACGGTATATATATATATATATATATATACTAACACTATGAGTAAAAAGGAGTTAAAACGTGAGTAAAAATTGTCGGCATTTTTGTGTATAAATAAATATCACTATAATTACTGACTTTTTTATTTTCTGGTGGAAGTCCCGAGGTGTTATTCACCCCTGCTGAGATTTTCACAGTTCTTCAGCTCGATACTTTTGTTATGGAAACCACCCATTACCTGTGAGGCCTGGCACATTTGCGCAGGGTTAGTTAATCTAGTGTTAATAAAAATGTCTCCTTGGCAAATGACTTAATCTTTATATTGCATGACTATGATAACAATATTAAAAAGTCAATATTGTTAACTTTATTTTGGAAATCTCACAACTAGTGTTGACTTTATAATCTAAATATTACTGTTAAATTATGCATTATAATGACTTTAAATGACTTTAATGACTAAACAACTTCAGTGACTAAAACATTTTTGCCCTAACTCTCCTTTCTAATATGCATATGTATGGTATGTATTATAAATAGTGTCATGTCGATGTTTGCTACAGTACAGTATTAAATTATTTTTAAATACAACAAACATTTTTTTAATTAACGCCCAATACTAATACCATTAGATTCTATTTACACTAAGTACAAATGGATTTAATACAATGATTTTGACAACTACAGTACAACAAGGATAATTACAAGTGCAAATAGTGATACTGTAGTTGTCCTAACTATTTCACAGTCGTTCGAGCTGGTGATCTGGGTTTTCTTTTTCGTAAATGCAGTTAATACCAAAACATTCACACTATCTTAAGGAGCGGAGGTCCTAAGATATAAAATGCTGTATCAAACCTGCCTTACTACAGTGTATGCATTTGCAGTTCGCATAAAATTGGTATTACACATTGGTTGCTGAATTTAATCTTACAACAGGCATGGAGGCAAAGACATTCTATAAGAAAGTCGCAGTTTGCGCTAGCAAGGGGTAAGAATCCATTTTTATTTACACTATTTATTATTAAGTTTGTGTTGTCCTTCTGTTTTAACCTCAAAATCGCTCTACAGAAATCTCGAAAGGAGAACAAGCCATGCCCAGGCAGGAAAGCAACAGCAGCAACTCGGCTTGTAAAAAAAGAAATCGGTATGTACAGTTATTTTTTTTATATTATAACACTGATAAATACTCATGTACTGTACATGTCCATGTTGTAATAAAGGTATTAAATTACTCTTTAAATTGGTTTCTTCAGGCTGCACTGATTAAAAACCAGTGTCCCAGCAGAGTGAAACTTTCAAAGCAGGAGTTAACGACTTTAACAAAAAAGCTTTTGAATTTGGAGGCAAGGGTTGGCTGGTTGGAGGAGCATTTGAAAGAAAAAACACACCAGTCTTGGCCTCCGACAACAGATACGGGCACCTCCACAGATGGCTTTCCCGCATTGATGTCGACTCTTTTGGAGACTCCCACTCTAGAGTCTGATGAAAATGAACCTCATTGTTCTGCATTAGAAGAGAAAACAACCTCAGCCAGCGGACACTTGGATGATGCAGATTTAAGTCTAGATTTTCCATCAGCGGCCTCTACACCCCTCGTTGGCCACACTTTCAGACAGCAAACTCTATCGAAACACATTTCGTCAATGGACTCGCAATCAAACGCAGAACTTTCAAACCATCGTCTAACAAATATGTCGAAGGTTAGTTGCACACCAGTTCGAGAAAAATTGGGATTTTCTTCTGTGTCCAACACTACGTCCTTTTGTTTGAGACTGCCTGAAACACCAACAAACGCCTCACATTATCATGTTCGTCAGTCTCTCATACAGGGAGTAATCCAACCTGACATAACTTTAAATCACATTCCCCTGGAGACAGAGCAACGAATTTATTTGGATTTAACAGGACCAGATGGCACACCAAGAGCATATCGTTTTACTGTTAATCTGTTTAATTCCTCGGTTTATTCCTCTGCGCGTCTATCAGGACTTGGTAGGTTTGGTGAACTTTTATGGTTCCAGGGGAAAAAACTCTTTGCCCCACAACATGCGTCAAGCAATTTCTGATGCTGTTGGAAAGAAATTTCACGCCACAGCCCAGGGGCCTCATGTATTAACGCTGCGTACGCACAAAAACTTTGCTTATGCCAGTTTTCACGGTCGGATTTACTAACAGTAAAATTAACGTGAGAATGTGCGTTCTTCCACGCCAACTTTATGTCTGGCGTAGGTGTATTTCTTGTGTGTGTTTGTTTTATTTCTGTTGACAACTCCTAGAGGCAATTATGTTAAATTGTACACTACAAAGTATCGCACCAACACATGTGAAAAACATTGCTATTAATTTATAATTGATAAAATGGGTTAATTGACACAATATTTCTTACCAATTATGTGATTAAGAACATATAAAAGCATTTGCAAATGTACACAACCCTTAGTCTATGGCAATGTTGGCCTTATTAGAGGACATTGTCAATGGCCGAATCCGAAGGGACGCGTTTTTAGGGATCACAGTGATTTTCTGGCCCACGATGATGACTAGCTTATTAGCCGTTTCAGATTTCCAAGAGCTATCCTCTTGGAGCTCTGTGCTGAGTTGGGTCCAAATTTGGAAAGAGAGACCGCGAGGAGCTACGCATTACCCGTTCCCCGTTGTTGTCAGCACATTACAGGTGCTGACAACACTTGGTTTCCTGGCAAATAGTTCTTTCCAAAGGGAACTGGCAGGCCGCTCAGGGTTAAGCCAGTCGTCTTTGAGCCGTGCCATGCCAGCTGTATGGGACGGGATCATCCGCATGTCTAGCAGGTATATAAGGTTTCCATACAATGCAGTTGACCAGCCAAACATTAAAGCGCAATTTGCAGCGATCGCCAGTTTTCCTAATGTAATCGGAGCGATCGACTGCATGCACATTGCTATAAAGGCGCCATCTGAAGACGAATTTGCATACGTGAATCGAAAACATTTCCAATTAATAAATGTGCAAATAATATGTGATGCTTAAATGCGCCTAACAAATATTGTGGCAAGGTGGCCTGGGTCAAATCCGATAGGAGCACCTCCAATTCACATTCTGTGAAGTTTCTCTCCTTGCTTGCTTTTGCCATTGCTTTTTCATTTGGTTTTGCCAAGGTGGAGTCATTAACATATTTATACGAAGGAGGAGGCAGGGAGGGGTCTTGCGCTCGTGCACGTGCGCTCAATTTCACGTTAATTCGGATGTACAAAGAGAACATGCGTGGGATTCCGTGTACGCAGTGTTTCATACATCAGATTTTTTTACTGCGTACACACATTTACAGCTTTGTCCGTACGCAATGTTTTAGTATGAATTCAACGCAAGTCTTTGTACATGAGGCCCCAGGACTGGAAGCAAATAAAAGATAGAATTAACGAACTACTCAGAAAGAAACGATTAAGTTTTCCTTGGTTTTAAGGTGTTGTGCAACAAGCACTGTTTGATTTATTTACTGTTTATTTTCCCTATAAATAAATACTTGCTTTAAATTCTATACTGTCTTGTGATTATGTAAACAAACTGACAGGACACACAGGGCATACACAGTTCCTATCAAAAAACAGATAACAATGTTTAAACATTATAATAGATGTTTAACTAGTTTTTCCAGAAAAAGTCAAACAAAATAAAAGTAGACAAAGTAGCAACACTATGAGTGAAAATGAGTAAACTTGGGCCAAAATCCACATAAAAATAAACAACTATACTCAATTTATTGCGAATGTTTTATTTAAAATATATTATTATATTAAAATGGATACATTTTAACTACAGATGGAGTACTTTTTAATCTAAAACAAATAAACTAAACTATAGTTTGCAACTATTTAAAGTATGTAAAACCTACTTTGTGGGTGTAGCACTTTTTATAGTGTCTGTACTAAGCTCTATGTACGTAGCACTTGTTAATATATCACATATATTTAAAATATCGCCAACCCATTGTTATATGATTCACGCCCCTAGTGACATCATGAAATCTTGATAAATGCATTGCATTCACATGGACTATAAGAGCATTTTAAAATGACAAAGATCAGCAAGATTAATTCCCAAGACATCAGAACAATGAGATCTGCAGGATGTTCCACTCGAGAGATACATCGCCATCTGAATTCTATTGGTGTTCACGCAGCCCTCTGCACAATCAGAAGACATTACAAAGAAAAGACAGCATGCAAACTTAATCCTCGCAAAATTACTCCGTAAGTTATTTAACTTAGCGCTATCACAAATGATATAACAGTAGTATTTTTTGTAGTTTTTTTGCTTAACGTGTCAAATATTTAATATCCTTCTTTTGTTTTTAGGGACATTGTCTCAGCCATAGAGAACATCATTAATCAAAATGATGAAATGGCTGCAAGATTGGTGAAAAAGCAACTATTGCGTGACTTTGGTGTGGACATTAGCGTGCGATCCATACGCAGTGTTAGACAAAAACTTGGATGGAGGTATGGGAAAACTTACTGTAACATTGTCCCATGATCCGAGACAAAAATGAAGAGCTTCATTTTCAATAAGCTCAAAAATGGAGCGAAGAGAAAGAGCTGTTTGATGACGTCATTTTCACAGATGAAACAACGGTGGCTTTGAATTGTTTTGCTACAAGTTTTGTAAAAGAGGAAGACGTGTGTTCAAACCAAAACCAAAGCATCCTTTGAAAGTTCATGTTTGGGGGGCAATATCCAGGCTTGGACCAGGACCGATTGCAATATTTGAAGGGATAATGGATCGGTCTTTCTTTGAGGAATTTATCATAAAAGAAACCGCCGCCCCATACATCAGGGAAACATTTGGTGTTCACCACAGTTTTTTTCCAGGACAATGACCCTAAGCACACTGCTGCAAGAAAAGTCATTGCCGCAGAGGGCATTAACTGGGTCAAGACTCCAGCTGAATCCCCTGATATGAATCCCATTGAGATAGTATGGCATGCAATGAAAGACTATATTAGAAAAACAGCAAAACCAACTACAAGGACCGATTTAATTGCTGCCATAGAAAAGTTCTGGTTTGAAGAACTAAAAGATACTATATGTAACAACTACATAAATAGACTGTTTAAAGTTCTTTTAGTTGAGGTTACGAATCAGGGTGGACATACCGGAATGTAGTAGATGTACAAAACACAAATTAAAGTGTAATCTGTCTTAATCTGTATTTCTGCCTATGTAATCACTCAATAAAAACCTTACAGTAATGACAATGTGGTCTGATTGTATTAAATAGAAATATAAGTAAAAAAGCATCTTCAGCTTGCTCTTTTATTTGGAAAAAAGCATATTAAACTGAAAATAATGGAGAGTTATCACAGGTCGTCTGAGCACCGGTCAAACCGGTTTTTACATGTAAATTATATTTCACACCTCATTGGGGGAAGAGATGGCGAGAAGAGATTGAGTCAAGAGCATACTAAAACCTTTTTCCAATTTAATGCGAAAAACATGATGCAGTCTACAGTACAGTGGTTACTCAATCGGAATGTAGGTCCTACCGTCGCGGAGCTCGGCGGTACCGTTTGGCTTTGTGCGTTTGCTGGCTTTTACCGCTGAGTGGCGCTATATAACTACAGACTGACGCGTCATGCCTTAGTTCATTCTCTGCTGGATTAATGAGACACGGAGTTTTAGAACTGCACGTAGTAGCGGATAAAATCAAGTAAAACATTGTAGTTAAACAAAGTTATAATCACAGAACTAAAATTACAGTACAAATGTAGAATTTAAATTAAATTAAATCTTATTAGGATCAAGTTTAAACAAAATAAATGTTAATACAGTGAGCCTTTGGATTTTATCACGTGTAATTAGAAAAGACGCGTGTAGGGTTTTGTGTCGTCTTATATCTTGTGTTCTTTAAATTTGTAGTAGATTTATTAACTGAAATAAATGACCATAAAATTATAACATTGTCAGGACGTTCTACTGCGTCAGCTGATGTTGGTCATTCAGCCCCGCTTGTGTTTTTGCGTTATTATAAGAATGAAATGCAGTAGGCTGTTATGATCTGTTACAGATTCGACCCATGTTGCACGGGCGGCACCATAAAGCACGGACACGAGGCGAGGTCTTACGGGAAAAGGGTAATTTATTTAGGTAAAATGGGGAAGGAAAGTGTTGAAGGAGGAAGAATGGAAAGAATGGGATAAAGGTTGTGCATGTGCAGTTCCGGGGGCTGTGCCACACTGGCATGCAGGCACACAGCTGACGATAAGTGTTGGTGCGCGGAGTGGCAGAACTGAGCACGCGGAGGCAGCGCTTCTCCCGCTGTCGATGGCCGGCGCGAGTCCTCGCTGACGTAAAAACTTAACACAAACGTCCTCGCAGCCTTTTCCTCTTCGGCAGCGGGGCTGCGAGGGCGGGCACGGTGCGGGAGTGAAGATGCCGCGGGAGCTCGTGCAGCTCTTTCTTGCGCTGTCCTCAGCGCGGAGATCAAAGGGCGAAATTCTAGTGTCCTTGTTTAAAGTCCCTGGGGCGCGTCACATCGCCCCACTGACATGCTTCTTTCATATTCTCCATCACATCACGTACTTCCCAGACCTCGGACAAAACTCTGCGCCTTGCTTTTATAATGCGGAGCAAGCCCGAGATCATATTAACGTTAATTATCGCCAGCCGGCACGAATAGGCGGCTCCGTCCCTATGCTGCCTATTCAGGGAGCCTACGGAGTGAGCGAGTAGCGATAGTAGATTTGGGCGCACGCCTATCACAGACGCAAGCCGTGGCAGATCATCATAATTGTCTTTAACTTGTATTAAGGTTTTCCCAGCGGAGGTACAGCGCAACGGGGGTCATTATTTACTATTAAAAATTAAACGAATTTACAAAACTTTATGCGTGCGATTAAGCGCTGATTCTACGTAGGAAAGTAAAGAAGAGGCTCCTGATGCTCAACATTCCGGAGACCAAACCTGATTTAAATTAAATTAACAAATATTGCAAGTAAATAACAATAGCCCACGTTTAAAAAAGCATTTTTATTTAGATTATAAAAAATAATCCTGCATCTATTTTAGGTGTTCCAGCTGCCACTGTTTTAGAATTCAAATTAAATCAAATCTTATTAGGATCAAATTTTAGCACAATAAATGTTAACACTGTGAGCCTTTAGATTTTATCACTTGTAATTAGAAAAGAAGCGTGTAGGGTTTTGTGTCATCTTATTTTTTGTGTTCTTTAAATTTATAGTAGATTTATTAACTGAAATAAATGACCATAAAATTAATACAGTGTTAGGACGTTCTACTGCGTCAGCAGATGTCGGTCTTTCAGCCCCGCTTGTGTTTTTGCGTTATTATAAGAATGAAATGCAGTAGACTGTTATGATTTGTAAGGGGTTCGACCCATGTTACTCAAACAACTCAGTTCAGATGTAAGTAAATGGCTGTGCTGGGGGAGGGAGGTGCTAATGATTTGGTCGGCTCTGTGTGTGTGTATGTGTGTGAGAGAGGGGGGTGTTGCGGTGGTTGATTATTCAGTGAAACAAAGGCTCAGCTGAAAAATGTTAGGCACATCAGTCACTTAACCCCCAATAAAAGGTATTTAGTTGTAATTTAACAGATGCGCACTAAATACCAAACCTAAACCAGGCACAAGGATTAATAAAACAAGATAGCCCCCATACCCGTTTTTTAAAATAAAAATACCAAAGAAGATTATTGTGTATAGACTGATTAAAAACAATGCAATTTACGCTATTATAAGGAAAATCTCAAGTTCTTCCATTCCAAGGATCAAAAAGGCAACAATGTTAACTTTAGAATCTAGAATCCAGAAAATTAAAATTACACAAATTTAAATCACTGAAAGTCAGCCTCAGATTCAAGAGGTTTTTAAAGTGGGGAGAAGTGTGAGAACAGCCGATTCACAGGTGAGACAGCCGATTCACAGGTGAGAACAGCCGATTCACACCTGGGGAGGGTGAATAATTTGTATTTGAATGTTGTCTGGCATTGTAAAGCACTATAGTGACACTAAAAGAACAACCCAGGATTAATAGGAATTATTATACTGCATAATTATTATTTAGCACAAAAAAATTCCTCGCGCTCGGGAAAACTATGCGTGTGGTTGAGCGCCGATTAGAGTTTAGGAAATTAAAGCTGAGGGTTTTTATTTGGACTATAAAAAAAATAACCTGCGTCTATTTTTAGGCATGCCAGCTGCCACTTTTTAGTTAGAAGTAGTTAATACAAATCTTATAATGCCCACATGACATAACGGAATAAAGGCACGGCTTATTATGATCCCGGGCTTGCACCCCGCGCTATAAAACTTGGGGTTTGTTGGGTTACAGTGGATTTTACTACGCGGTGTGAGTGCAATGGCCATTCGTCCACTCGCGCTGACTCTGCTCTCCGCGGATGGCCCCTCCCACCTCTCGCTCCTTTGAAGTCCCCGGGGCGCGTTCCATTTGCTCCACTTGCATGCCGCACTTCCGCGTTGTTGCACGCGTGTTGCATACACAGAGCGTAGTAAAATCCACTTTAACCCAACAAACCCCGAGTATTTTATAGCGCGGGGTGCAAGCCCGGGCAATGATAGCAACAAGCTCACCAGTCATGTGTAATTCTGCGGTCCCGCTGCTTCGCATGTCTGAAGGGAAGGACGCCTAACTAGTGAGCGAGGAGCGATATTGATTTGGGCGCACGCCGTGACAGGCTGAAAAAACTGTTGTCAGATTAATGTGCAAAAACTATATAATAAAACTATATAAGACTACATGGCCTTTATAAGACTCAACTTTTATTTAAGCGCACTCACAATAACGAAAAAACTTAATGATTTTGTAAATGTTTGAGAGGCATTTTTTCTAAATAGATGCTATCTTTAATAACTGATGGAGGTTTTGAGCTGTATACACACGCATTCCTGCCTATACAACTTAAAGTACCTACAATAATCCAGAACTTAAATAACAATAAACAGATACAGAGAGACGCTGTTAGAATTATTTTATATATAAAGAAGTTATTTCTACTCTCTTGCTCTCTTCCTCATAGATATGATATTAACGTGTTAAATCTTTCCTGTTGCTATCTTCCTGTCTCCTCTTGCATCTGCTCCTTAAGGTGTGAACGCTCCCACGCTCACCTTCCCATTCTCTCTTTATGTCTCTCTCCCCCTCTCTCTCTCTCCCCCTCTGTCTCCTTCCCCCTCTCCCCCTAACTCGAGCCAACATCTTGTGATCTGTCCCTGGACGGACACCTCTCTATCTTCCTCTCCTTTGATTCTTCAGGATCTCACCAGGACATTTACAATGGTTCATGTTCTTTGTAGTAACATATGTCTATGGCACAGGCGTTTGGTCAAACGTATATAAACCCCATCTTTTGCTGTTAATAAACAGAGACCTTTCTGACAGACAACGTGTGTGTGTGTGTTTGACTGAGTCTCTCCTGGCGCCAAAGAAGCTTACCGAAGCACAGCGGACAGACCGAGCAACTCGCCTCTCCTACTATGTAACTTTAGAAAAACTTTACAGACGCTGTATAACAGTCACTATTGTATTTACTGCAACAAGCGAAAATGTCACTTTGCACCACCTGGCGGCCATTTTACGAATGACTTTAAAATGCAACTGATTTATTTTGGCCGCTGACGTTTTTACACGGCGGTGAGCGCGACGGTAATAACCATTCCAATTGATCAACTACTGTATATTGAAGCTGTGAAGCAATCAAGGTACAATAATAAATCAGATCGAAACAGATCAGTGTATCAAAACTATTATAGTATGAGAAGGCTCCTGTTTTGCAAATCACTTTGGATGAAAAACATTTTTCGGCCAGGAAAGCATGGCAGTGGGCTTGGTCTCGGACACTTGGTTCCACCGTGGGGGTGGGAGATGGATTTAGCGAAATAATTTGTTGACAATGGATTGTAATTGACATTGACTTACTTGACATAAAAAACATGTAAACATTCTTTTCAAAAACATTAAATTTTTCAAAACAGCCTGAAGGTGCCCTCAGCTGCACCCAAGGCAGGTAGTAATGGCGTGATCTTTCCATATGAATGCATTGCATTTTATGCACGTTTTGGATGTTTTGAGATCACTTTTGTGAGGGCAAAATTTGCACCCACACCTTTTGAGTGATAAGCTATGAGTGGGATATGAGCAAGGGGGAGTTGCTGCAGAGGTAGAGCTGGAGCAGAACTGCTGGATCTCCATAACCAATCTGGCAGTGGGTGGTGTGCAGGGAAAAACCTGTAAGGTCAAGTCATACTGTACTTTATTATAACAGTGAACAGCGACCTCTAAAGGTAAACAAGCGCTCATCCACAGTCACATCACTGCCTTGATCATACATCAACTGCAGGAGTGACAGCCACTTGTCCCATACTTCTTGAATGGGAGCAAATTTGTCCCGTGCACGCCGATCTTTTCTTGTGTCTTTGTCATCAAAGCGAATCACTCGTGAGATTTTATGAAACATCTTGAGTGTCATGGTACCACGGAAAATTGCATGCCATAAGCTAGCTGTAGCTTCTTTACTGGATCGGTAGACACCAGCAAGAATCAACACACCTACATATGACAAATTTTTCACTTGTTGCCATACACACGTTGCCCCTCCTTGTTTGTCAGCTTCAACACTATCTTTTGAATAGGCATGGGAAAAAAGAATTCAAAAGTAGACTTGATGTCATCTATATGAGACCTTGCATATGCGGTTGGACCATGGTGGCTTGACTCTCTTTTTGCTCTTTCTGCTGTCAGCATGTGCCTTCTGTCACTGGGAGGGTTGGAGGACCAGAGCAATGTTTCATCCTTTGAATGGAAATATTCTTCCTCTTCTGTCTTAGCTGGGTCCTCCTCTTCAGATTCTTCTTCATCAGTTGATTTTTGTTTATCATAAGAAGTGCAGTTCTCCACTTATGACACTTCTTCCATTTCAGCTTCAGCTTCTTCCTCATCACTTGATTCTTCCTCTTTATCATAATAAGTACAGTCCTTCATTTCTGACAATTCTTCCAATTCAGCTTCAGCTTCTTCCTCATCATCATGTTCATCATTTTCCTCCATTTCATACCCATCAGTGAGTGATGTAGTAGCCTCTTCAGAAGAAGAATTAGCATATGCTGTATACGTTGGATCTGTCACATCTTTATTTTCCTGCTCTTCTGACCCCGAATCCTCATCATAAGTTGATTCTTCATCCTCATTACATTCAGCATTGTCCTCCTGGTCACTCTTTTCCACAACACGGTTACAATTTAGCTCATTTTGACCCCACAGGACAACAGATGCTATTAAATTGAATAAAACACAAATAACTTACTAAAATTAATTTAAATTTCTTGTAACCATGAAGAGCACAGTATTAAACAACCCCCATAATTTTCAGATCATTTGATGAATAAAAACACATTTTGATGGCCAAATATTTTTTTGAAGTCAAAATGACCCCAGGACAACACGGGGGCTAACCAATTAGCAGGCCTTGACTTTATAAGGTAAATACTGGCGAACAAAGCTACAGACGAGCTACGGCTCATTAATCCTGGAGAGAACAAACTAAGGCCTGAGACGTCAGTCTATAGTTATTGTTCTGCCCACTGCATCAAACACCTTGCTTGACTCGGCAGTCAGATAATGTTTCCCAAAAGACAACAGACTCAGGAAGTAATATCTAACCTTTACTGTTGCTTATGGAATGACGTAAAACTGCAAATTACAGAATGTAAGGTATACAAAAATACAAAATATACAAAATACACGCACAAGCACAACCGGGACCTTTTATAGACATAATATTAGCTTTAACTTCCCTAAACCATATAGGTAATACAATCGATCAAATAAAGAATAAAGTTATACATCCAACATGTAAAATAACATGGATATAACCTTTGTATACGTGAACATAAGTAAAATAATAATTATACAATGTCTACATACTGAATGTGCCTTCAAATCAACTTAAATCAGGGATCGATATCAGCCATGACAATGTGGTCTTCGGTATTACTGCTAGACTCACTACCATCTGCTTTGAGCAGACGACCACCGATCCTTAAGAGTCCACTTTCATCCACAAAAGGGTCTAGTTTCTGAAGCGCACTAGTTTTTGGAAGCGATTTGTTCTGTTTCAGACACTGCAAGTCTTCTGCATACATTTCCCGTTGTATGGCTTTCACAACAACTTCTTTGCTCTGATGTATTGTGTCAGTACTCAGGGGCAGTTCACAACAGTGCCAACCCTTGCATGTTGGAGTGCTGTTGTTTGGGTCCTGCTTATAAGAGTGTGCAATGTGAATCAACTTGCCTATAGCTCTGATCAAACGATTCCAATCAGAAAAACATTCAAAGCGTTTTGAGACAGTGGTGTTCAACACTGTTACATGTGTACGAATTTCTACATCTTGATCAGGATTGACAAGTGCATAGGGATCTTTAGCGACAGTCTCTGTCTTTGGTCGATGCAAAAATGCAGGTCCACTGAACCAGATTGTGTTTTGCAATTTCATTGGTGCTATGGGCCGTGTTGCAATATCCGCAGGGTTATGCTCTGAACTAACATAATGCCACTGTTCTGGAGTAGTGGTTCTCCGAATTCTCTGTATTCGGTTGCTCACATAGACATGAAATCTGCATTCCTCATTGTAGATATAGCCAAGAACAACTCGACTATCTGTGTAGAAGTTTATCTCGTCAAACTTAACAGCAATCTCCTCAGTAATGGTTTCCATTATGTTCACAGCCAACACTGCCGCACATAACTCCAGTCGCGGAATAGTGAGCTCTGGTCGTGGAGCTAACCTTGCCTTGCCTGTGATGAACCCTGTATGACAGTAACCATCTGAGTCGACTGTTTTTAGGTAAGCGACTGCTGCAATTATTTTCTCTGAAGCATCTAAAAACACAGAGAGCTCTGTGAATTTGGCATCTGACAGTGATGTTGATCTGTAGCTTCTTGGCACCTGTTGGCATGTTGCAAATCTTGCAGAGAGTTTTTCCATGATTCCCAGAGCTCTTGATTGCTCACAGGCGGTCAATTCCCTCAATAATACTTTGCCCTGAACTGTAACAGGTGCTATGAATCCTAACGGATCGTACAAACTGTTTATCACTAATAGCAGTCCACGTTTAGTACAAAGTTTCTCATCATTTTGAACTTAGAAGTTAAAAGATTCCGTATCCAAATTTCAAAGTAGGCCAAGACTGCGCTGCATAGGAAGT
This sequence comes from Clarias gariepinus, assembly GCF_024256425.1. Lineage (NCBI taxonomy): Eukaryota > Metazoa > Chordata > Actinopteri > Siluriformes > Clariidae > Clarias > Clarias gariepinus. The sequence continues at coordinate 34,018,328 of NC_071110.1, read as the reverse complement.
GAATTGACGCCTATATCCAGTTCCTTTAATGCGTTGGCATAATCCTCAGATGGAAACGCTCTCATGATTTCCTTACTGTTTGAAGCCAATTTATGCAACTTCAAATTGGAATCAGCCAGCATGTCCTGTGTACGTTTTAGCAAGCTGATGGCCATTTTTGGCGTGGTTAAGGATTTCAGTCCATCATCCATATAGAAGTCTTGCTCCACGAATTGTCTGACATCTTGTCCAAACTCTTTTTCACCTGCTTGAGCTGCACGTCGAAGACAGTAAATGGCTACTGCTGGAGATCCAAAGGAACCAAAGGAATCAGACATAGTTCCTATCTGCAGGTCAAACTTTGAAGCAGTAGAACATTTTGTTTTATGTCTACCATGAAAGCAATAGGGTCTTTGCGAAACCGCATGAGAACTCCAAGGAGACTGATATTGAGGTCTGGACCTGACAAAAGAACCCCATTTAATGAGATGCCTTTATATTGCGCACTTGAGTCAAAGACTACCCTAATCTGAGATGGCTTTTTGAGATGGTATACTCCAAAAGAAGGCAAATACCAACACTGTTCATTAGGACTGACTGGAGCAGCTATCTCTGCATGATCATTTTGAAATAGACTTTCCATAAAAGCTACAAAGACCTTTTCCATCTCTGGCTTCTTTCTGAAAGAACGCTTAAGCGCATTAAGACGTTCCACAGCTTGTGGACAGTTGTTTGGTAGATATTGTCTTGGCTGTTTGAATGGGAGTGGGCAACCCATGAATTTTCATCATCTTTGTAGACTTCTCTGTCCATAATCTGGAGAAATAATTTGTCCTAGATAGATAGAGCTATTTTCTCATCATCTTTTGTTCTCTCAAATACATCCCATTCCTTTAAACCTTAAATGCTCTCCCTGAACCAAGACTCAGAAAGCAACACCCTTTGCGATTTCTCCTTTATGTTAAAATTATTGGGACATGGATGGAAATGCGTACACTGTCCATTTTCCAGAATGTTGGTGTGATAAGCTTGAACAAAGTTAGGTTTGTAAACTTTCCCAAGGCACATATCCCCAATAATTACCCACCCTAAGTCCAACTTTTGTGCGAAGGGAGCATTTGGTGGACCATTTACTTGTTTATGGGCTTTGTGACCCCGGATAATGTCTTTGCCTAACAACAGAAGAATTGGAGCATGATGGTCGGGCTGTGGAATGTACCTTGCAAGATGTCTTAAGTGCCTGTGCTTACTGATCACTTCTGGAGTGGGAATTTCCGAACGGTTGTCTGAAATTTCATTGCACTCAAGAAGCGCACGTAAGGGTAAGACTACACTTCCATCAAGGGATTCCACTTGAAAGCCTTGAGCTAGTCTGCCTTCGGTTACCATCATGCCTGCACATGTTTTGAGGGTATAGGCTATGTTACATTCTGTAATGTCAAACAAATCAAAGAGTTCTGGTCTTGCGAGTGATCTGTTGCTTTGGTCATCTAGTATGACATATGCTTTGACTGCTTTCTCTGGATGGTTTTCAGGATAGACTTTTACAAGACAGACCTTTGAGCAAGATTGTGAAAGTTGACTATTTCCACATACCTCTGTACAAGCTGAGGAGACCTCTGATACCACAGGAATGTCTTCATTCATTTTTTGAATCTCAGCTACAGGGTGTTTTGGACCAGTTGCCCATGGTGCTAGGCCTGGATGAAGCGCTGCTATGTGGGTAGTGCTTCCACGTTCTGAACATTTAATGATTTCGTCACAGTTCTTTGCCATGTGTGAAATGGAGCTGCAACATTTGAAGCATATGCCTTGCTGTTTGAGCAATAACTTTCTCTCTTCCATAGATTTTATCCTGAATCCTCTACATCTGGACAGAGGATGAGGCGTATCATGCAAAAAGCAATATTTAGCAGGATTTATCTTATTTTTGGGTTCAGTGGTAGCTGATGAACACTCAGAAGAGACCTGGGTTTTGTGTGTTGCAACAGCTCTGGGGAAAACTGGTTTATTTAACTGTTTGTTCAGTCTGCGAGACTCTTCCTGCACAGTTGTAAGGGAGAAACTTGGATCATTGTGCATTTTTGCTTGCTGACATACAAATCTACTAAGAACTCGAAGGGCGGAAAAGACTGTAGTCCTTTTTGTATTTGGATCCCACTGTGAGCCACTTCTCTTGTAAGTTAAATGGCAGTTTTTGTATTATTGGATTTATGCCTCGTGGTGTATCTAGATAGGAAAGACCTATCAGATCTCCATCCTGAATAGCTGCTTGGATCTCCATAAGCAAATCTCCCAGCTCACACAATCTGTAATTGTCTCTGTTTAATATTCTTGGGAAATTCTCCAGTTTTCTAAAGAGAGAACTTTCTACCATTTCTGGTGAGCCGTATGTTCCATGAAGCCTTTTCCAGATAAGTCTGAGCCCTTGTACCGGATAGTTAATGTGGACAGCTCTGATGCGTTTTGCGTGTTCAGCTGACTCACATCCCAACCATCTTAATAGCAAGTCCATTTCCTCGCTTGGGGAAAGGTTAAGGTCTTTAGTAACATTTAAGAACGATGCTCTCCATGCTCTGAAGTTCTCAGGATGATGATTAAATTGTGTAAGACCAGTGGACACTAATTCACATCTTGCAATGAACCTGACCACATTCGACATTTGATTATTTGTATACAAGTGAGTACTTGGCGTTGTTTGAGAATAGTCATGAAGCACCTGCCTGTCTCTGCTCCTCTCTCCACTATCTTGACCTGCTGCAGCATATGTGTGAGAAACATTCTTTGGCGGCTGTGGGTATGCCTTACGTCGACTAGGGAGTGTAAGAGTATACCAATAGACTGAGAAATGGCAGGGTTCTGTATGCTCTCCGCATTAACAACCTGAAAACTGGATGGTGTGGCATATAAAGCACTCTGGCCTTCCTGCGGCACACAGAATGGAGTAAACTGTGGTTGTTGCTTTCCTGAAACCTTTTTGTCTTTGTTATCATAAAACGGGCCATCCAGGACTGGCCTCTCAGCTTCCTCAACATTAACTATCTGTTTTGATATGTAAGCCTGCATGCGTTCTGTTGCATCCTCTGTAGGTAGTTCCGTTAAACTGGATCTTCTTGTGCTTCCTACTTCTGCAGCTGTTTCTAAAGCCTCTGCCTTCGCTTGTATAGCAGCAGCTTTCTTCTCCAGTCTTAAAGCCTCCAATGAAGCCTCGAGGTGCGCTTGTTGTATTTTTAGTTTACTTTGTCTCTCAGCAAAAGCTAGCTCTGCCTTAGTTGCTTCAGCCTCTGCTCTAGCCATTGCAGCAGCAGTGATTTTGAGAGAACATGATGCTTTCTTGATCCAGACTTGGAGCTTGGTTTGGACATTGTTGAAAGATGCTCATGAGCTGACTTGCTCCCCGCCGTGGAGTCATAAACTGGAAGTTGATCACTAAAGGTATTCATTTTACTGTTCTGCTCTCTGCATCAAACGCCTTGCTTGACTCAGCAGTCAGATAACGTTTCCCAAAAGACAACAGACTCAGGAAGTAATATCTAGCCTTTACTGTTGCTTATGGAATGACGTAAAACTGCAAAACAGACAAATTACAGAATGTAAGTATACAAAATAGTGATATGTACACGCACAAGCACAACCGGGACCTTTTATAGACATAATATTAGCTTAACACTAGAAGCGCCGAGCAGCGGTCATTTGACCGCAAGGGGGTAAAAAAAAAAAAATACTTCACACTCGATCAATTTCCAGGACCCTCCTTTCATGACTTTTCCTAGTTCTGTGAGCTTAATCACCCTGTATGCTTAAATTTTTAAAATCGCACCAGTATAAAGCTATTTTGCTCTTATTTACGTGAAATCGCTGACAGCTGCGCGGCGGCATGACGTTTCCTGTCTTTTCCAACCTGCGATTCTCATTTCTCTCAGCAGATGGCGCAAGGAATCGCGCTTACTATCTATGCGTCATTCAGTGCGTATATGTAATTATCTCAGGTTTCATTCCATATATGCAGTTTATATATATATATATATATATATATATATATGCTTCCGTAAAATATCGACAATTCGCCATTCGTTCTGGCGTTGATAAACAGCGATATTTTATAAGGACATTTACGGAATTTCGCTTTACTTAATTTTATAAGGTTTTGAGAAAATTAATTAGTTTGTTCGTTCTGTTAGAAGCTTCCGTGAAATTATCTCTAAAACAATATTGTTTTACATATTACATATGTAATGACCCCTCCTGAGGATATAAAGCCTCATTATTGAATGTAAATAAATCAGATCTACCACAGCATATAATAAACTATGCTATGTCATAACCGAAGCAAACACCACGATTATGCCTCGTTTCGTTCAGTGTTGCTAGGCAACAGCCAACTCGCCTAATCGGCGGGAACGTGGTTCACTTGGCCGCGGTGTATTATAAACCTGCGGGATGTTTCACTGCTTATGCATAAAAGCGATGGAAATGTGGAAGTGATGTGTGGCCACTGAATGAGAACTAAATAAAAGATTTCGGTAACTACACTGAGTGTAACATCTGCATAGTGACACTAAACAGCTGAACACCTTCACTTTTCCGTTTACCTTTGAGAAAAAAAAGCTGTATGTTGTTTGTTTATATGTAGAATGTTTATAAAAGTACACGAAGTAGGCGCGCGCGCACAGACACACACACACACACACACACCTCCCCTGAGCCCTCGGTCAACATCTAATGACCGTTGATATGCAAATAAGTCCAGACGTAGCCTAACGTGGTGTCGGGTCGGATTTCAGCGGTCACGGAGAGGAAAGACTTTGCAGTTGCAGCGTTTTTTTCAGTTACAACAAGCACAGCGATGAGTCCACGTTGTTTCACTGGTTATGACATAGTGACACTAAACAGCTGAACAACCTTTACTTTTCTGTTTACCTCTGAGAAAAAAAGCTGTATTTTGTTTGTTTATATTCAGAGTAACACCTTCCAACCACCTCTCATAGTCTATTGTTAGTTTTAATGATTTGGCTGAAACTAATTATCACTACATAAGTACCCCAACACCATTGATCATGAGTTTCAGCTGAAACTAATTCTATACATGCAACAGAAAATGTAGATGCAGATTCCAAATGTATAAAGATACATGCTATATACATATATTCCGCTTCAGCGTGTTTCTTAATCTTTCCCTATATATATATATATATATATATATATAAATACTTTTCAAATAAAATCGCTATTACTTGACCCTGAAGTTTAGTTTAGCACACAAAAACTGAAAAGTCCTTTCTGGTAAATCAACTGCATATGTAGTTTATTCACAGCAATTCATTAATAAAATGAATATACATTGTACAGTACAAGGTAAACACGAGAAAGATTACAAAATAAAAAACAAACAGTGTCTTCTTTATAAACAGCTTCTACTGTGCGTCGAGATGCTGAAATCCCTTGCATGTTGCCCCTCCATTTTGTGCTTCCATTTCAAGTGGAGAGATATTTGACCGACAGCTTAGAACAAAAGAACTGTAGGTGTGATCACAACCCCCTCCGAACGACCGTGCCATCAATCACTGACCACCTCAGAAGTTCCCTCCAATGTATGCTGATGTTTTGCAAGTATTTTTGCAAAACTATGGCACTCTCTTGAGAGGTGGTTGGAATGTGTTATTCATTCATTTATTCTATACAAGGGCACTAACTACACAGATCAAACTGTTACCTTATTTTATTCTTATACTCATCGCTGTGCTTGTTGTAACTGAAAAACGCCGCAACTGCTTCAGGGGAGGTGTGTGAGTGTGTGTGTGTGAGCGCGCGCGCGCTCGCTGCAGCCTGTGAATGAATACGCACAGCAGAGGGACAGAGACATGAGGGACATCTAATGCCTTATTGTGTAGTGTCCCTTTTTCAGCGGATTTCTCTGCTACCGCAGATCAGTTTCTCAACTTGTAATATATTAATTTTAGGAATATATTAACATGTGCAGACATTTAGTTGATGGGGCGCTGCCCCTCTTGCCCCTGAATAGAGCCAGCCTCGATTACACACACACACACACACACACATATATATAGCATGCATCGAATACACATATATATATATATATATATATATATATATATATAGCATGTATCTTTATACATTTGGAATCTGCATCTACATTTTCTGTTGCATGTATAGAATTAGTTTCAGCTGAAACTCATGATCAATGGTGTTGGGGTACTTATGTAGTGATAATTAGTTTCAGCCAAATCATTAAAACTAACAATAGACTATGAGAGGTGGTTGGAAGGTGTTACTCTGAATATAAACAAACTAAATACAGCTTTTTTTTCTCAGAGGTAAACAGAAAAGTGAAGTTGTTCAGCTGTTTAGTGTCACTATGTCATAACCAGTGAAACAACGTGGACTCATCGCTGTGCTTGTTGTAACTGAAAAAAATCTGCAACTGCTTCAAAGTCTTTCCTCTCCGTGACCGCTGAAATCAGACACGACACCACGTTAGGCTACGTCTTGACTCATTTGCATATCGACGGTCATTAGATGTTGACCGAGAGCTCAGGGGAGGTGTGTGTGTGTGTGTGTGTCTGTGCGCGCGCGCGCCTACTTCGTGTACTTTTATAAACATATAAACAAACAAAATACAGCTTTTTTTCTCAGAGGTAAACGGAAAAGTGAAGGTGTTCAGCTTTTTAGTGTCACTATGCAGATGTTACACTCAGTGTAGTTACCGAAATCTTTGATTTAGTTTTCATTGAGTGGCCACACATCACTTCTACATTTCACTCGCTTTTATTACATGAACATAAGCAGTGAAACATCCCGCAGGTTTATAATACACCGCGGCCAAGTGAACCGATTAGGCGCGTGGTCCGTTGCCTAGCAACACTGAACGAAACGAGACATATTCGTTGTGTTTGCTTCGGTTATGACATAGCATAGTTTATCTGCTGTAGTAGATCTGATTTATTCAAATTTAATATTGTTTTAGCGATAATTTCACAGAAGCGAGTTCAGAACTAAATCGCTGCTCCGAGACGTTCAGAAGCTTCAAATAGAATGAACAAACTAATAACATTTTCTCCATACGATATAAAATTAAGTAGAGCTTTCCTTTTTGTTATAGTACGAAGCCCCTAGATGGACAAAGGAGGAGAAAAAACGGCAGAAAAAAAGTCAAAAACTTTGGGTTATAATTCCAAACATGACTTGTTTTTTCCCTCTTCCTTTGTCCCCTTAGAGACTCTGTAGTAGGTTTTCTCAGTTGAATATGAAAAAAAGATACCGCTTATTATCAACGCGGGAATGAATGGCGCATTGTCCAAGTGCAAGTTGATCTTGGAGCTAAACTATTTGCTTTGGGTGAAAGCGCCATCTAGCGATCATTGTGTGTCAGCAGCAGCTTCCCATTCAAAACAATAGGCGGTCAAATGACCGCTGAACCGCGTTTTTAGTAGGTGACACTGGCGCGGCGCTTCTAGTGTTAAACTTCCCTAAACTATATAGGTAATACAATCGATCAAATAAAGAATAAAGTTATACATCCAACATGTAAAATAACATGGATATAACCTTTGTATACGTGAACATAAGTAAAATAATAATTATACAATGTCTACACACTGAATCTGCCTTCAAATCAACTTAAATCAGGGATCGATATCAGCCATGACAATGTGCTCTTCGGTATTACTGCTAGACTCACATTTTTGATGTCATCAAACAAGGACACTAACGCTAAGTGTAATACCGATCTTTGTCCAGAAGGTGTCACTAAACTGCAATTTTATACAAGGTTAAAAGTGATGAACTCAATAGAACAGCACAGTTATATAGCGCCACTCAGCGGTAAAAGTCAGCAAATAAAAAAACCCAAATGCTGTCGCCATACGCCGCAACGGTAAAAGTCCATATACCGCTTTTCCACCTACTGTATGACTAAAATTCACAACTTGTTCTTTAATAACTCACTGTGGTATGAAAAGCCTTCACTTCACATCACACCACCATGCCACTGATTCTTTTCCTATAAAAGCACTAAACCCAGTTATTTTTCCTTATTAGATGAAGGCTGAGGCAAAGAGAGATGCAAAGAGACAGGCAGAAAAATAGCGAGTTAAATTTTTCTGATAAATTTTCTGATACCTTTTTAAATACCTGTACTAATTCTGCTTTTTATTTAATAAATGTGACACAGAGGAAGACCATAGCAGTGTTGGCTGTGGCATTTGGTACAAGTATGCTTCCTGCACTGGGATATTTAAATCCAACTATATTCATGGCGGTTTTTACAGCTTTTCCCCATCCAAAATGGAACCCACTAACCCTAACCCAGTGTTCTTTTTTTATTGTTATAGGTTTTTTTTATTATTGTTTTTTTTTTACTGTAAAACTGTTATGAAATAACTTGTGTGGATTGGATGCTACAGCCGAGTCCTCAATAGTTTTTCATGTCTGCTAATGTGTTATTAAAATAATACATCTACAATTAAATTTAAGTCAAGATAACAGGCCTAAACTAAGGATAAATAACAGCTGTTTATGTTTAAAAGTTTGTAAAATGGGAGGTCTGTAAATGAAGATTAGTGGGATCGACTGAGCTGACTTCATATTTGTAGCTACACTTTATGTTACTATAGAGAACTTCAGTGGCTTATTAATGTGACTGGGGTGTGTTGTCTCTAAGTGTCTTCCTACTTTGTTCGGTCAGTGGTTTAGGACACAAAACACACAGGTCTCTCCCCTGCGCCACCATCCCCACCATGAAGCGCAACATAGGCTTCATCATATTGTCTTTTCAGCTGGCTTTTTGGTTGATTAGGCTGATAGCGCTGAATCCTGCTTTTTTGTGGTCCATGTAACAAATGTATCCATTGACGTTACGTACAGTATGATACTGACCCGGTTTGTGATGGTGGTAAAGTTAGTTTTATAGCATATTCGCATCTCCGAATTTAATAGCTGCGTAAAACCCGCAAATAAGATACCCACATATATTTCCTCTCTACATTGTCTTTAAGCTGCACCCGCCTTAAATTATACATGTTTAAAATCATAAACATAATTTTTCTCTACGGCACAACGAATGATTTGGGTATCATCGCAAAATGCCGCACACCAACAAAAAGCATAGAACGATGTTGATCTTCCCTTTTGTTCAGTGCCTGAAGGGTCGAAAAGCAACTTTGTTGCCACACTGGAAACTAATATTGCCAGACTAGTACTGCCTTATAGAATATTTATTTTTTAACAAAAATACAGAAACATCAGCATACACATTTGAATAAATGAAATTACATATATAATACCGAAATTTTATTCTTATATTGTTCCTCTGCAATTAACATGCTGACGTTAAACTGTTATTGTTGCACTATGGTTCCAATTTTTTTTCTGATGTTATTTTAATTTACTTGTTTTAATGATCCATTTCTTTGCGTGTAATTTTTTAGTTTCGAGTGTCCGATCTTTAGTGTGATATTTAATCTTAGTGTGTGTGTGTGTGTGTGTGTGTGTGTGTGTGAAGCACCACCCCCTCGCTGCTTCACACACACACAAACACTCTCTGGTCTACACAGAAACTCCACTCTGTCGCAATTCTTTTCAAAGGTAAGGTGCGGTTCATTTGTTTGTTTGTTTTACTTTACAGCAGTGATTACAGTAGTTTGCACTCAAACGAGTGTCGGTAGCGGAGAGAGAGGTTGATTTATGACAGCTGTTTACGGAAGTGTAGTCCAGTGCGGAAGATGCATTGTGGGTAATCAGTGTGTGAATGCGAATGCGAGATGTAAGCTACTATAAGATATAAAGCCTGAGTTTTCTTTTCTCTTCAGTAGTTATTCTAGTTGGATTTAAGTGCAGGATCCCCTCCAAAGTTGGTACTATAGCCTGACAATGCAGCAAATAAAAGAACATGCATGCATCGACCAGTGTGTCCATCTCATCATTACACACACACAGCGCCTGCACGCACAAACAGAAACACTTATCCGTCTGGATTTATTTAAAAAAAACATTTTAAGTAAAGTGCAGGTTAATTAGTTTTATTTTTACTTAATATTTTGTATTAATTAATATGTATTTATTTTTTTGGGCTGTGGAACGAATAATTTATGTTTTCATTATTTCTTATGGAAAAATTAAATTTCGATTATGTGTTTTGGAATACGAGCCCATTTCTGGAACGAATTATGATCGTAATCCGAGGTTCCACTGTACTCTTAAATTAGTAGTCCAAATAAATTACTGATATCCATGTTTTTTATGGTTAAAAGGGTTCTGTGTGTTACGCTATTGCAGTGACTGCAGTAGAAAGCTGTTTCACCCAATGAATATTCACCATCACCCGACATTTTTCTTTCACCTGTACCACAACGAGGTGGCCAAACTATTTGGATTACTAATTTAAAATTATTGTCCGTAAAAATTTAACTGTTACTTTGAATTGTCCTCCTGGATACAGCTACATACACTAGCCTCAGCTAACTGGTAGAGGAGGAGGCATCGTACAAATTGAAATTGTCTATAGTAACATAAAAACTATAGCTACAAATATGAAATCAGCACAGTCGATCCCACTAATTATCATTTACAGACATCCCAGGCCGTACTCTGAGTTTCTCTATGAATTTTCAGATTTCCTCTCAAACCTTGTTGTCTCTGTAGACAAAGTGTTAATTGCTGGAGACTTTGATATTCATGTTGAGAATCCAGAAGACCCTCTGAGAACATAATTTATGTCCATACTGGACTCAGTAGGAGTAAATCAGTGTGTAGCATCCTGAACTATAAAAAAAGATCTCAGTGCTGCTAGATTGTTATATCTCTTCACTCTTATTAAAAATAACAAAAATAATCCTAGATTTTTATTTAATACCATAGCTAAATTAACTAGAAACAACACCACTGCAGAAATCTCCACCAAAACAAGTAGACAAAACAAGTAGCGAGGACTTCGTGACCTTTTTCAATAACAAAATCATAAATATTAGGCAAAAAAATCAGGCTTTAAAACCAAACAGGTTATACAGATGGATAGTTATACAAATGATAAAGTAACCACACCACATCAGAACCTAGAATACTTTAATCCCTTTGAAGAGAGTAAACTAATTTCACTCATCTCTTCCTTAAAATCGTCAACCTGTGTATTAGATACCAACACATTTTCTCAAGCAGATAAAAAATGTTGAAAATGTTGAAAATAATTAACTGTTCACTCAGCAGTGGGTTTGTTCTTAAATGCTTTTAATTAACGGGTATTAAACCGCCAATTAAGAAACCTGACCTCGACCCCTGTCAGCTGTCCAATTACTGGAAAAGGTAGCATCACAGCAGCTATGCTCATATCTACATAGGAATAGCATGAATGAATTGTATCAGTCAGGATTTAGGCCTCATCACAGCACAGAGACAGCACTCGTTAAAGTAGTAAATGACCTCCACATTGGGCTCTGATCAGGGTTGCGTCACTATGCTCCTGTTACTCGACCTCAGTGCAGCTTTTGACACTATTCATCATAGTATTCTTCTTCACAGATTAGAAAATGTAGTAGGAATTAAGGGTACAGCCCTCTCCTGGCTCAGATCCTATTTGACTGATCTTTATCAGTTTGTAGATTTAAATGGTGAATATTGTGCTCTAATGTTCTAAAGTAGAGTTTGTGTTTCACAGGTGTAAGTTTTAGGCCCACTGCTTTTTTTTTCTTTACATGCTTCCTCTGGGCAACATCATTCGTAAGCATGGTATTAGTTTTCATTGACACACAGTTATGCGTCTCAGCAAAATAACACCTATTATGACACACCTATTCAACGATTCAAGATTATTATGCAACAATGAAACAATCACTGCATGTGAACCGTTATAAAACATGTTAATAAGATGATAAAAATTTTCATTCATAACATACATTTAATTTCGAAAAATCATCCAGTGCATCCCACAATCCTTCATCAGTTGCATGGTTTTCTGGATGAAAATCCTCTCCTACATCACCGCCATGTCTGACACTGTTCACCTCTAACAGAAGGTCAAAGAAAATTAAATATAGTTTTTGTACTCAAAGAACAACTAACACTATATAAAAGCAAAATATATGTAATACCAGCTCACATGAAACACTTAATTCCCCCTCCCTGAGAATATCTTTAAATTCGATATCAGGTATAACTAGAACAAAATATATTGTGAGGAAGATAGATGGCTTTACAATGTAAAATTAATAGTATTATTTTGGTCAAAGGTAAGTTACAATAGTGGAACAAATTCATTCACTTCCTCTTCTGGTACAGCTTCTATATAGGAAATAAACGAAAAGTATTAATATGCAAAAGATAAAAGACATTATAGAATGGAGTATTTATACTTTTATTTACACATAGGTCTTACAGTTGCTATGGGTCTTTGTAAAGAAGAGTTATGCGTAAGGGTTTCAATCTCATCGTCGAAAACTACAAAGATTTAATTTTCTAAAAGATCGGTAAACATTTAAAATATCCTCTTAGTAACTAACTAACTAACAAGTTTTAGTTCACTACACACTTCTATGAGACTAAATAAACTACCTACTATGTTTGTGCTCGTATGTAACAATATACTATGAGTGATCTTATTTTGTATTAAAAAATGCTAATGTAAGTATTAGTTAAAAGTAGAAAGTACATGTAAATTTACAACCATTTTGATTAGTCAACAGAACATCTAAGTGAAAAATCAATTTTTTTTTCAAACTGTTCTACATCTTCATTAGGTTCTTACTGTAAAATGACTTGAATATCATCAAACAGGGAAACATGTTTCTTTTTACCGTTTAGAAAAGCCATGATCTCAGAGGAAATTATGAGAATATTTGGAGACTTGGCCAAAGCCTTCACTTGGATGTGTGCCAGGTTAACCATCTCTCTTCATGGTAACAACATGTTTAGATTGGCTGTCAATGGAAGGGGGGTGTTGGAGGGGGGTGGTATGTATTTTCTGGGGTTTCAAATAAAGAAAAGTTTACTAACTTTTTAGAAAAGTTAATTTTGTAAAATAAATATATTTAATACAACAGTAACAGGAACAAGCAAACCAGGTAAAATGATTTTTTTTGTCTTTCAATTCATACTGAATGTAATATTTAAGCCAGAGGAACAATGTAGAATAAGGAAATGTTTCATGTGTTATTAATGCACAGGAATTTGCTATTTCAGTCACAGTGATCTACGATTTTTCTTATTCCCCTACAATCATTCATTTATTGGTGTAGTTTATCCTTACATAAATTAGTTTTGTGTTATGCTTTTAAAGAAAGTTTAGGAAACATTTGATTGTGTGTTAATGAGTTTAATGACTTAAACATGTGTAAACATTTACTACTTGACTTGATACCCATTCTTAATGACTTAAACAACTGTATAAACAATTAAGAGACAACTACCCTTAATGACCCTTCCATATGTTAACTTAAGCTGTCAACATTAATTGATGATTTGTAGACACCAACATTTCTAACGACTTACTGTAAACATGTGTAAACATTTACTTTCATAAGAAAGACACAACTACTCTTAATTACCCCTTCATATGTCACCTTTGACCTTTAGCTGTTAAAATTAAACTATAGCAATCATAATATAAATATTCACATCACCTTAGACCTTTAAACAATCAATCAAAGTTTTTGACGTTTTACCTCCTACATTTCTCTCTCTGCCGTCACCCTTGGCTCGCTCATCAGGGACAATCTCATTATTATCTAGACACATTTTTCTTAGACATACACATTTTCATAAATCTCCTTTTTAGATTTTCTTTTCATTTTTGTAAAGCTGCTTTGAGACAATCACCATTGTTTAAAGCACTATATACAGTAAATAAAATAAAATTAAATTAAATTAAATTGAATTGAATTGAATTGAATTACCGTCATGGTTTCGGAACATGTGGGACAGACCGAAATTTTTCTGAGACTGGTTTTGGGTCCTCCAACATATGAAACATAAATCTATTACTGAAACAGTGAGTTCTGACCAATGTACAGACAAAACCTCTCTCTTATTTATACAGATTTCTATTAATTTCACAGTTCAGAGACTCAACCTACTAACCTTCACCACGATCCACCCATATGTGAAGAAAAACCCTTAACACTATAAATGAGATGAGCAGTGTACGGGGTAATGATGCTCTCTCCTGACAGAGAATTAATACCGTTAACATTCAATACCGTTAACATTTAATTTAGATTGGAGGCTCCAGTAACGTGACGTAAGAGGGTGTAAGGTGCCGTTACTGTTCTCTACTGAGCTCTCCAGAAGTTGAAACGAATTAGCATCAGTGTAGATTCAGTAAAAAATTCGGCTCAGTGGAGTGGAAGGGGTATGAAAGTCCATAAAGGACAGATTTGTAGAAAGTTTAATGACAACAAATAAGTGTACATTCCTGTTCTGTGCATATAATAGAAATAAAGTTTACTATGAATAAAGATTTTTCCTCTTACTAATAAAGTTAGTGTAAATTAAGTCAAGTTACCTGATTTATTAGATTGTCTTTTTCCTGTACAAGACGCCTCTGGTTCTCTAGTTATTGCTAAAACATAAAATGTAAATTCATTTGACTATTTATGTAATTGTGTGCATGTGTGTCTGTGTGTATATGTGTGTATTTATAATAAAAAATGCTAGTGATAAAGCAAACATGTCCATGTGGTTTATCCCTTTGACACCACAAGCAAGTTGCCAACAATAATAATTTTTTTAGGAATGAAATAGTGTCAGTTTGTATTTTTATCCACTTAAAGTTACATTTCATGTTTAATGAACAACCTTAAAACAAGTTATCACAAGTTACTCAAATTGTCAAGTTACTAAGAAACTGTAGAAGTTTAAACTCATCTGTCCTGAAGATGTCAGAAACCTTAAAGTTACAGCTTTACTGGTACAAAGCACTAACACTGGACACTCCTTCCATAAATGTTAATGAACAGTTCACTTCTACAAGTCCCTGTGAATGATCTGCTACTATTAAATCAGTCAACACCTTCATCCTAATCAGACTGCAGACCTGAGCAGTAATGAAACATAAATATAAAAAAGCCATAAATATATCACCTGTAAATCTTGTCTGCCGGTGCTGGGCTCCTCCTCACCCCCTGTACCCTGCACTGAACTTGATGGCTGTAAAGGAAGAGAATAAGCATATTAATTTTCCTATCAAGTTCACAACAATAATCTATGAGTTGTTGAACAGAGACGTCATTAAGAACAAAACTGAGTGAGATATTTACAGATTAAATTCTGTCCTCCGTACTCACGTTTTACGATTGCAGTCCTCACTTCATCTCTGAGGAGCTCAACCTCCTGCCTCAAGCTTTACACACACACACACACACACACACATTTACACATGAATCACTATCAGGAAGTGTCAGAATAAAACTATACAGACATGTTTATCTCTCTGACTGTTAATTCACACAAAGCCTGAACCGCTTTAAAGACCTCAACATTTGTGTTCTAGATTCTAATTGCTCAGAAGGTGATAATTAATTTTTTAAGTTTTCTGTAAGATGTTTATTTTACCTCATGATGTACGGAAGGAGTCTCCAGCGTCAGCACTTTGTAACACTCAGAGGTAACACTTGTAGATTCTTGCTAACATGTTCAGATGTGTATTTCATTTATTTATTTTTAATTAAGATGAGATGGTGTACAGCCCAGATAACACTACTTTATTGGCCCAGCGTCGGCAAAATTTTGGTTACTTTTTGTCAGTGCTCACGTCGAGCCCACAGCAGTGCATACATTGGGCCCATTTTACGGCCTAAGGTTGGCCCAACGTTAGTTCAGTAGATAATGGCAAAGTTGGAAAATTAGAAATTAATTATATTACTTTCAATGATGCCATCACATCAGGAGCTCATATGAGGGTTAGGGTTACCAATCTAGTACATAAATAACATTAAACTGGATGTTTTCTAAACTATAATTGTTAAATTCATTAGGGGTGCTCCGATTGATCGGTCACCGATCATTATCGGCCGATAATTGCTTTGGGAAGTTTGATCTGCAGTCTCTATAATGTCAGATATAGAAAAGCCGATCAGATGACGCAAAACTCACGAGACAATTTTTTTGCGCGCTGCTAAAATGGCTTCACCGGTCTGGCAATTCTGCGTGTTGTGTAAAAAAGACAATACATTAGCAATCCACAACCTGTGTAGCAAGCCAATTCCACGAGGCGGGAAGCACCCAAAGCATTTTAAAACCGCGAACCTCATCAGATATTTGAAGGTTAGTTGTCAATTCATGGTATTCCTCTTCTTAAGGAATATTTCGAAGAACATATTTTGAAGTACATTTTAATTTACAACACTCAAATTATTAATGTATTTACACAGACCAGACAATGTGCCAACCACTGATGCCAACACTGGCCCAATATATTGCACAGCTTTGGCCCAACGTTGGCCCTTCTGGGAGGTAGCTTGGTGTGTTTCCTCCGGGGACTGCGGTTTCTCCCACAGTCCAAAGACCTGCAGATTAGGATAACTGCTGTTCCCAAATTTCCCGTAGTGTATTATTCCTCCTGCGAAGGAATTGGAACCCCATCCAGGGTGTAGCCCGCCTCATGCCTTACATCTCCCAGTATAGGCTCCCCCGACCCTGTTTACAGAATAAGCGGTATAAATGATGAGAGTGAGATGATGAACATAGGAGTGTGTTACTGTGGGCCGCATGTCTGTGATGTCTGATACCTTTCTTTTTTTTTTGTTCAATAGTCATCGAGGAGGCTGCATTTTGCTCTTCTATTTTAATATCAGTCTGTAAAAACAGTGTTACAGGAGAAAGAGTTTAATGTTTTACAAACTGCACCTGCTTTTTACAACCTGAATTATAATAATAAAGTGAAATAAACATCGTAATGTACTGAATATTAAACTGCATTAAACACTGCCATCCTACAGGATACTGTGTACTGAAGAATAAAGTGAACAAAATACTTAAATTACTAAATACTACAATCTACACATACACACTCATGACAGGCTAGTTTAAATTACTGCGGTAAAGTCCGTTTGATGTTCGATGGTAGTTTGATATTCAGCATTAGCCGCCTCTCTACATGTAACAGAAATGTTTGAAACGAATATTGAGTCTTGTGATATGTTCACCTATTTGCCTTAAATGTGCTTTAAAGAGGAACTGTCATGGTTCGATATGTTTGAAGTCGATATAAACAAAAATATGTATTCGGGGAGGCGCATAACCCCGTTAACGGCGGAGCTGCACTGTGTGCGGCTTAGAGACCGTGTAACAATTACATGCACTCTGTGAAAACGTAGAAAACTGAAAGTACAGTCAATCATTAAGGGATATTGGCATATGTCACTTACACAGATGTGCTGCAGCTGAAGTGTATGAATAATATATATTTTTTTACAATAATCATTTAAAGAATAAATCTATTCAACTTTTCCCCATAATTCCTCTTGTGAAATGCATCACTCCCAGCTGCATGTCACAAAGGGAATTATGGGAAAAAGTGCAAGAGATTTGCTGTTTAATTGATTATTGTACCAATATAACTGTAAGAAGGGCACTGATGGCTCAGTGGTAGGTTTTTCGCCTACCATGCGGAAGGCCCGGGTTCAAATCTCAGCCAGTGCCCATCATAATCCCTTAATAATTGACTGTACTTTCAGTTTTCCACGTTTTCACAGAGTGTATGTAATTGCTACACGGTCCCTAAGCCGCACACAGTGCAGCTCCGCCGTTAACGGGGTTATGCGCCTCCCCGGATACATATTTTTGTTTATATCAAATTTAAACATATCGAAATGTGAAAGTTCCTACTTGAAATACATACAAGGCAAATAGGTGAACATATCACAAGACTCAATATTCGTTCCAAACATTCCTGTTACATGTAGAGAGGCGGCAAATGCTGAATATCAAACTACCATCGAACATCAACGGACTTTACCGCAGTGTTTAAATTTGCTAGCTAGTTATGTAGCCTGAGAGCTAACGTGAGGTAGATAAAACATTATCATTGTAAGAAACACAATATTTTGGTCATTTAAAGACTTTTTAGTTTTTTAAATTAAAGCCTACACAAACTCTCATTCTTATTTTTAGGGTTATTTTTCTTTTTTTCCCGATGAAACTCTTACCATCTCTCTCTTTTTCTCTCTTTACCTGACTGTCTGACAGGATTAACAGCGCGCGCGGATTCCGTTAAGACCACGCCCCCAAGTCATTCTTTCAAACAAGTCTTCGCAGTGAACCGATTCTTTCTCTGAATCATCATCTCAATGATTCAGTTATCGTTATTGTTAGCTCTTTAAAAGATAAATGAAAAGAAAAAAATCCAAATTGAATAATTAAACAAACAGTAAACATATTTCATATTTACATACATTACAATAAGCCTCTAGAAATAAAAGAATTGGAGTATTGAGCTAAATGAATCGAGTGACAGAATGAATCAGTTTCCACGTGACTCATTAGAGTTAAACTAATTACAGATAATTAATTTGATAATATTTATATCCCATTCGCTATTACACGTGTATTTGATTTAACTCTGGATTCATCTGTGAAGGGTTAAACACTTTTTTTAATAGACATTTTCTTGTTTTTTGTCTTATAATACTTTATAATGTTTTGGTTTCTTCACCCTGTGACTATTCAATGTGCAGTACCAACCAACCCCAGGAGAGGGCTGTAATTCATTACCAAGGAATCACACACAACAATGTATATGATGGTAAAGCACTAGAAAACAGTTTATTTATATTCACGTCTGGATTTAATAAGGAGCCGCAAACCACATACTATATCACTAAACCAAAAAATATTTGATATTTTTTCAATTGAATGATTATCAAAAGAAGGCACTGTGGTGTAGTGGTTAGCATGTGGTCTCCAGGGTCAGGGATTGATTCTCATCTCATGGTCTGTGTGTGTAAAAGGTACGATATCTAGCACAAGAACTGAGAGACATAAATGTACAGTTTAATCTACAGGAGCTGTTACAAAACCATGGCGGAAATAAAAGTAACATATTCCCGATAAAATATCTAAAGAGAATCAATCTGATTGAGAGAATATACTGTAGTCTCTCTCTCCCTCTCTCTGCCACTTTTTACATTACAGTTTCTCTCAGAGATGCAGTTCTTTCCGGAAGATAAGATGTGTGAATAAGTCCGTAGGAAAAAGATTGTTAATCTGACTTTAAAGCGAATAAAAGTGGAATAAGTTCTTTAAGAATTGGTGTAAAAGTATTTTTTAAGTATTTAATGCTTTTCACTGAAGTAATTCTAACAAGTTAACCAGTTTGAATGTGGCGTGGTTTTTCCAGAAGACTGCACACACGCTGTTAACACAGGATGAATTATGGAGGCAGATCGGTCTCATGAATAATTCACACAAAAGACACGATGTTTACGTGCGTAACCTAATTTACGTGCACGAAAAAAAATGTATTCACAAAAAAACATTCATGTGCATACAAAAATATACATATTCATAATATACAATTCATATACAGTGGTTAATTAATCGGAATGTAGGTCCTACCGTCGCCGCGCTCGGCGGTACCGTTTGGCTTTGTGCGTTTGCTGGCTTTTACCATTGAGTGGCGCTATATAACTACAGGCTGACGCCTCATGCCTTAGTTCATTCTCTGCTGGATTAATGAGACACGGAGTTTTAGAACTGCACGTAGTAGCGGATAAAATCAAGTAAAACATTGTAGTTAAACAAATTTATAATCACAGAACTAAAATGACGATACAAATGTAGAATTTAAATTAAATCTTATTAGGATCAAATTTAAACAAAATAAATGTTAACACAGTGAGCCTTTAAATTTTATCACGTGTAATTAAAAAAGATGCGTGTAGGGTTTTGTGTCGTCTTATATCTTGTGTTCTTTAAATTTATAGTAGATTTATTAACTAAAATAAATGACCATAAAAATTATAACATTGTCAGGACGTTCTACTGCGTCAGCTGATGTTGGTCATTCAGCCCCGCTTGTGTTTGTGCGTTATTATAAGAATGAAATGCATTAGGCTGTTATAATCTGTAAACGGGTTCGACCCATGTTGCACGGGCGGCACCATAAAGCACGGACACGAGGCGAGGTCTTACGGGAAAAGGGTAATTTATTTAGGTAAAATGGGGAAGGAAAGTGTTGAAGGAGGGAGAAAGGAAAGAATGGGATAAAGGTTGTGCATGTGCAGTTCCGGGGGCTGTGCCACACTGGCATGCGGGCACACAGCTGATGCTAAGTGTTGGTGCGAGTGGCAGAACTGAGCACGCGGAGGCAGCGCTCCTGCACGCTCCCTCGTGACGGCGCTTCTCCCGCTGTCGATGGCTGGCGCGAGTTCTCGCTGACGCAAAAACCTAACCACACTTTTCCTCTTCGGCAGCGGGGCTGCGAGGGCGGGCACGGTGCGGGAGTGAAGGTGCCGCGGGAGCTCGCGCAGCTCTTTCTCGCGCTGTCCTCAGCGCGGAGATCAAAGGGCGGAATTCTAGTGTCCTTGTTTAAAGTCCCTGGGGCGCGTCACATCTCCCCACTGACATGCTTTTTTTTTTTTATATTCTCCATTACATCACGTACTTCCCAGACCTCAGACAAACCTCCGCGCCTTGCTTTTATAATGCGGAGCAAGCCCGAGATCATATTAACGTTAATTATCGCCAGCCGGCACAAATAGGCGGCCCCGTCCCTTTACCGCCTATTCAGGGAGCCTACGGAGTGAGGGAGTAGTTATAGTAGATTTGGGCGTACACCCATCACACGCGCACGCCGTGGCAGATCATCATAATTGTCCTAAACTTGTATTTCATAAGGTTTTCCGAGCGGTGGTACAGCGCAACGGGGGTCATTATTTACTATTAAACATTAAACGAATTTACAAAACTTAATGCGTGCGATTAAGCGCTGATTCTACGTAGGAAAGTAAAGAAGAGGATCCTGATGCTCAACATTCCGGAGACCAAACCCCATTTAAATTAAATTAACAAATATTGCATGTAAATAACAATAGCCCACGTTTAAAAAAGCATTTTTATTTAGATTATAAAAAAATAATCCTGCATCTATTTTAGGTGTTCCAGCTGCCACTGTTCTAGATTTCAAATTAAATCAAATCTTATTAGGATCAAATTTAAGCACAATAAATGTTAACACAGTGAGCCTTTTGATTTTATCACTTGTAATTAGAAAAAAAGCGTGTATGGATTTGTGTCATCTTATTTCTTGTGTTCTTTAAATTTATAGTAGATTTATTAACTGAAATAAATGACCATAAAATTAAAACAGTGTTAGGACGTTCTACTGCGTCAGCAGATGTCGGTCTTTCAGCCCCGCTTGTGTTTTTGCGTTATTATAAGAATGAAATGCAGTAGACTGTTATGATTTGTAACGGGTTCGACCCATGTTACTTAAACAACTCAGTTCAGGTGTAAGTAAATGGATAGAAAGTAAATGTCTGTGCTGTTTGGGGGAGGGACGTGCTAATGATTTGGTCGGCTCTGTGTGTGTGTGTGTGTGTGAGAGAGAGAGGGGTCTCGCGGTCGTTTTCAGTGAAACAAAGGCTCAGCTGAAAAATGTTAGGCACATCAGTCACTTAACCCCCAATAAAAGGTATTTGAGTGTTATGATAGTTGTAATATAACAGATGCGCACTGAATACTAAACCTAAACCAGGCACGGAGATTAATGAACCAAGATAGCCCCCATACCCGTTTAAAAAATAAATAAAAATACCAAAGAATATTATTGTGTATAGACTGATTAAAAACAATGCAATTTATGCTATCATAAGGAAAATCTCAAATTCTTCCATTCCAATGATTAAAAAAGGTAACAATGTCAACTTTAGAATCTAGAATCCAGGAGATTAAAATTACACAAACTGAAATCACTGAAAGTCTCCAGAAGAGCCTCAGATTCAAGAGGTTTTTAAAGTGGGGAGAAGTGCATTTCCGTTCCTCTGAATGTATAGGTGAGAACAGCCGATTCACACCTGGGGAGGGTGAATAATTTGTATTTGAATGTTGTCTGGCATTGTAAAGCACTATAGTGACACTAAAAGAACAACCCAGGATTAATAGGAATTCTTATACTGCATAAAGATTATTTAGCACAAAAAAATTCCTCGCGCTCGGGAAAACTATGCGTGCGGTTGAGCGCTGGTTAGACTATAGGAAATTAAATCGGAGGGTTTTTATTTAGACTATTAAAAAAGTAACCTGCGTCTATTTTTAGGCGTGCCAGCTGCCACTTTTTAGTTAGAAGTTTTCAATACAAAGCTTATAATGCCCACATGACATGACGGAATAAGGCACGGCTGGTGATGATTGGGGCGAGTTCTCGCTGACGCAAAAACCTAACCACACTTTTCCTCTTCGGCAGCGGGGCTGCGAGGGCGGGCACGGTGCGGGAGTGAAGGTGCCGCGGGAGCTCGCGCAGCTCTTTCTCGCGCTGTCCTCAGCGCGGAGATCAAAGGGCGGAATTCTAGTGTCCTTGTTTAAAGTCCCTGGGGCGCGTCACATCTCCCCACTGACATGCTTTTTTTTTTTTATATTCTCCATTACATCACGTACTTCCCAGACCTCAGACAAACCTCCGCGCCTTGCTTTTATAATGCGGAGCAAGCCCGAGATCATATTAACGTTAATTATCGCCAGCCGGCACAAATAGGCGGCCCCGTCCCTTTACCGCCTATTCAGGGAGCCTACGGAGTGAGGGAGTAGTTATAGTAGATTTGGGCGTACACCCATCACACGCGCACGCCGTGGCAGATCATCATAATTGTCCTAAACTTGTATTTCATAAGGTTTTCCGAGCGGTGGTACAGCGCAACGGGGGTCATTATTTACTATTAAACATTAAACGAATTTACAAAACTTAATGCGTGCGATTAAGCGCTGATTCTACGTAGGAAAGTAAAGAAGAGGATCCTGATGCTCAACATTCCGGAGACCAAACCCCATTTAAATTAAATTAACAAATATTGCATGTAAATAACAATAGCCCACGTTTAAAAAAGCATTTTTATTTAGATTATAAAAAAATAATCCTGCATCTATTTTAGGTGTTCCAGCTGCCACTGTTCTAGATTTCAAATTAAATCAAATCTTATTAGGATCAAATTTAAGCACAATAAATGTTAACACAGTGAGCCTTTTGATTTTATCACTTGTAATTAGAAAAAAAGCGTGTATGGATTTGTGTCATCTTATTTCTTGTGTTCTTTAAATTTATAGTAGATTTATTAACTGAAATAAATGACCATAAAATTAAAACAGTGTTAGGACGTTCTACTGCGTCAGCAGATGTCGGTCTTTCAGCCCCGCTTGTGTTTTTGCGTTATTATAAGAATGAAATGCAGTAGACTGTTATGATTTGTAACGGGTTCGACCCATGTTACTCAAACAACTCAGTTCAGGTGTAAGTAAATAGATAGAAAGTAAATGTCTGTGCTGTTTGGGGGAGGGACGTACTAATGATTTGGTCGGCTCTGTGTGTGTGTGTGTGTGTGAGAGAGAGAGGGGTCTCGCGGTCGTTTTCAGTGAAACAAAGGCTCAGCTGAAAAATGTTAGGCACATCAGTCACTTAACCCCCAATAAAAGGTATTTGAGTGTTATGATAGTTGTAATATAACAGATGCGCACTGAATACTAAACCTAAACCAGGCACGGAGATTAATGAACCAAGATAGCCCCCATACCCGTTTAAAAAATAAATAAAAATACCAAAGAATATTATTGTGTATAGACTGATTAAAAACAATGCAATTTATGCTATCATAAGGAAAATCTCAAATTCTTCCATTCCAATGATTAAAAAAGGTAACAATGTCAACTTTAGAATCTAGAATCCAGGAGATTAAAATTACACAAACTGAAATCACTGAAAGTCTCCAGAAGAGCCTCAGATTCAAGAGGTTTTTAAAGTGGGGAGAAGTGCATTTCCGTTCCTCTGAATGTATAGGTGAGAACAGCCGATTCACACCTGGGGAGGGTGAATAATTTGTATTTGAATGTTGTCTGGCATTGTAAAGCACTATAGTGACACTAAAAGAACAACCCAGGATTAATAGGAATTCTTATACTGCATAAACATTATTTAGCACAAAAAAATTCCTCGCGCTCGGGAAAACTATGCGTGCGGTTGAGCGCTGGTTAGACTATAGGAAATTAAATCGGAGGGTTTTTATTTAGACTATTAAAAAAATAACCTGCGTCTATTTTTAGGCGTGCCAGCTGCCACTTTTTAGTTAGAAGTTTTCAATACAAAGCTTATAATGCCCACATGACATGACGGAATAAGGCACGGCTGGTGATGATTGGGGTTTGTTGGGTTACAGTGGATTTTACTACGCGGTGTGAGTGCAATGGCCATCCGTCTGCTCGCGCTGACTCTGCTCTCCGCGGATGGCCGTACCGCCCCCCTCCCACCTCTCGCTCCTTTGAAGTCCGTGGGGCGCGTTCCATTTGCCCTGCTTGCATGCCGCACTTCCGCGTTTTTGCACGCGCGCTGCATACACAGCGCGTAGTAAAATCCACTGTAGCCCAACAAACCCCGAGTATTTTATAGCGCGGGGTGCAAGCCCGGGCAACGATAGCAACGATAGCTCACCAGTCATGTGTAATTCTGCGGTCCCGCTGCTTCGCATGTCTGAAGGGGAGGCCGCCTAACTAGTGAGCGAGGAGCGGTATTGATTTGGGCGCACGCCGTGACAGGCTGAAAAAACTGTGTCAGATTAATGTGCAAAAACTATATAATAAAACTATATAAGACTACATGCCTTTATAAAACTTTTATTTAAGCGCACTCACAATAACGAAAAAACGTTGTGATTTTGTAAGTGTTGTGATTTTGTAAGTGTTGTAAGCTGTGCTGTTCTGTATTGTTTTTGGTGAACTTAAGCGCGTCAGAAAATGAACGCAAACGTTTTTTTAAATGGTCAGAGTCAGTCTGCTTGCTGTTTTCCCGACGCGTTCATAATCATTAGTCTACTTCTGCCGGTGCACTCTGGAAAAGAGGAGAATCACAATGCCGAGTCGAAGTCCTGAGCCCAAACCTCATTTAAATTAAATTAATAAATATTATAAGTAAAAAAAACAATAGCCCATGTTTAGAAACCGTTTTCCGACATGAGTTGGCCCGGTGTTATGCGCAGAGCGCCAGGAGATTTCCTGAAGCTCCGAAATCACTGGGGCATGTTTTCTAAATAGCCGCTATCTTTAATAACTGATGGAGGTTTTGAGCTGTATACACACGCATTCCTGCTTAAACAACTCTTAAAACTACACCTGTAACACAATAAACAGTAATATTTCAAACATTCTGCAGGCTGATATTTGGAGAAAGGAAAGAATAATGAATAAACCAGTTGTTGGGTCAAAATAACCCAACCAGGTGTTCATTTGTAAACTACATCTCATATGAGCCAACATGAGCAACCCAACAATGTGTTTAAAGTACCTGAAATAATCCAGAACTTAAATAACAATAAACTGATACAGAGATACGCTGTAAAACGGTCACTGTTGTATTTACGGCAGCGAGCGAAAATGTCACTTTGCGCCACCTGGCGGCCATTTTACGAATGACTTTGAAATGCAACTGATTTATTTTGGCCGCTGACGTTTTTACGCGGCGGTGAGCGCGACGGTAATAACCATTCCAATTGATCAACTACTGTATGTACAACTGTGTAAAATTGTAATGTTTAAAATTTACGATGCACTCATTTACATGAGTGCATCATGGGCTGTGCATGCAGGGGTGATAGCGTTCCGGCACCACGCCTGATTTCCGGCGTACTGTGGCTGCAGGGAAAAAAAAAATCAGAATATTGATCTGTCATTTCTCTAGATCTGAGATGCGCAGGTGATAGAGAAGGAACAGCCAATCAGCAGTAGTGTGTGGATGTCTGTGATTGGCTGGTTTTGTGGCTGTTTTGTAACACTGGACAAAGTTAAGCGAGTGTAAAGGCAGGGTCGAGCGCGCACAGAAAATAAATGTTGCACGTGCATGCAGGCAGAGTGCGCGAAGAACATGTTGAGCGAGCAGGGAAGACACAGCACGTGCAGAATCGCGGCAGGAATTGATGATGCGCGGGTCATCTGGTAAACTTCGGGTCGGGTTGGGGCGAGTAAAGAAATTGTCACTTTATTTGCGGGGCGGGTTGGGGCGGAACAGATATAATAATGGTAGCTTCCTGTGACGTAGCTTCATGTTTTTCGTATTGTTCCCGCGAAAGTTTCTTGTTTGTTTGTATCAGGGTTTAGATTACATTACCTCTTCTTGTTTATTCTAAATAACAACATTAACTAATTTTCTGGCTTTAATACTACTGGATTTTTGCCTTTTTCTGTTTGTTTGTTTGTTTTTTGCGCTTTTTCGGAGAACGCGCGTATCATCTGAGAACAACAAGCGGAATCCATCACCAAATAACTACTCAGGTACGACATCATGTCTAATATTCAGCTCGTTCAGTGTGTAGAGTGCAGGATGTTTAGACATTTTTCCTCCGTCGTTAGTGGTAATTTTATTTGTGATAGGAGTGTGTTAGTGAGCACTCTGACGGAGAAGATATCAGCGTTAGAGGAGCGCATCCAGACTTTAGAGAGGGTTAGAGAGTGTAAGAGCAGTGTTATTCCAGTAGCAGACAGTCTGGTAGCTGAGATAACCAGCCCCCGACTCTGGCATTAGAGCCCTCACAGCGGGGCGAGTGGGTGACGACTCGGCGGCATACTCGTTCAGCCAAAGCTAACGCTAAGGCTAGTCCACCGGAGCACACCTCTTCTGCGCTTCACGTGTCCAACAGGTTTGCTCTCCTCAGTGATGCACCCGCTGAGAAACCTGAAAGAGCTCTGGTTATAGGAGACTCTATAATGAGGCACGTGAAATTAGCTAGACCTTTAAGGGCGCCAGCGGCAGTGGTTAGGTGTATCCCGGGAGCCAGAGCACCGGACATAGCTAATCATCATTTACAGACCCCCAGGGCCGTACTCTGAATTTCTCTGTAAATTTGCAGATTTCCTTTCAAACCTTGTCGTTTCCGTAGACAAAGCGTTAATTGCTGGAGATTTTAATATTCATTTTGAGAATCCAGAAGACCCTCTGAGAACAGCATTTATGTCCATACTGGACTCAGTAGGAGTAAATCAGTGTGTAGTAGGACCCACTCATAAAGCAGGTCACACTTTGGACTTAATATTATCCTTCGGATTAAGTATAAGAAACATAATTACAATTCCACAGTCTGAAGTTATATCAGATCACTGTCTTGTCTCGATTAAAGTGTCTCATAGTAATAATGTACGCACAGCACCGCGCTACCGCCTTAAACGTACATTCATATCAAATACCACACAGAGCTTTATCGATAATCTTCCAGAGTTATCAACTTTGATTGGATCGCCATTTGATTCCACAGAACTCGATCAAGCGACTGAATATCTAGAGTCAACACTTCATCATAGCTTAGATAATGTAGCTCCAGTTTAAAGAAAAATAATTAGAGATAAGAAACCTGCTCCTTAGTATAAGGATCACACACGCACTCTAAAACAAACCGCTCGGAAATTAGAACGCAAATGGCGTCAAACTAACTTGTTAGTTTTCCAAATAGCATTGAAGGAGAGCATCCTAAACTATAGAAGAGCTCTCAGTGCTGCTAGGTCAATGTATCTCTCCACTTTTATAGAAAATAACAAAAATAATCCCAGATTTTTATTTAATACCATAGCTAAATTAACTAAAAACAAGACCACTGCAGTACAGTAGTGAGGATTTCATGAATTTTTTCAATAACAAAATCATAAATATTAGGCAAAAAATTCAGGCTTTAAAACCAGACAATTTAAGTGATACAGATGATAAATTAATCACATCACATCAGAACCTAGAATACTTTACTCCCCTTGAAGCTAGTGAACTAATTTCACTCATCTCCTCTTCAAAATCGTCAACCTGTGAATTAGATCCTATACCAACACATTTTCTCAAGCAGATAGTTCCAGCAATAACAGAACCCCTGTTAAAAGTAATTAACTGTTCACTCAGCAGTGGGTATGTTCCTAAATTCCTTAAATTAGCAGTTATTAAACCACTAATCAAAAACCTTACCTTGACCCCTGTCAGCTTTCCAATTACAGGCCAATATCAAACCTCCCGTTTATCTCTAAAATTCTGGAAAAGGTAGTATCACAACAGCTATCTTCATATCTACATAAGAATAGCATACATGAACTGTATTAGTCAGGATTTAGGCCTCATCACAGCACAGAGACAGCACTCGTTAAAGTAGTAAATGACCTCCTAGTGGCCTCTAATCAGGGTTGTGTCACTATACTTGTGATACTCGACCTCAGTGCAGCTTTTGACACTATTGATCATAGTATTCTCCTTCACAGATTAGAAAATGTAGTAGGAATTAAGGGAACGGCCCTCTTATGGCTCAGATCCTATTTGACTGATTGTTATCAGTTTGTAGATTTAGATGGTGACCATTCCTCATGTTCTCAAGTTGAGTTTGTTGTTCCACAGGGTTCTGTTTTAGGCCCACTGCTTTTTTCCCTTTACATGCTTCCTCTAGGCAACATAATTCGTAAACATGGTATTAGTTTTCATTGTTATGCTGATGACACACAAGTATACGTTTCAGCAAAACCAGATGAGAAAAACCAGCTTACTAAAGTTGAGCAATGTGTGCAGGACATAAGAGATTGGATGTTAATTAATTTCCTTTTGCTTAATCCTAATAAGACAGAAGTTCTAGTCATAGGACCACAAGCAGCTAGAAGTAAGCTTTTTGATCACACTGTGATTTTGAATGGCCTTTCTGTTCCATCAAGTGCAACAGTAATAGACCTCGGTGTGATTATAGATTCAAGCCTTTCATTTGAAGCACATGTAGATAATATTACCAGGATAGCATTCTTTCACCTCAGAAATATTAAGAAAGATAAGAAATATATTGTCACTAAACGATGCAGAAAAACTAGTTCATGCTTTTATCACGTCTAGGTTGGATTATTGTAACGCCTTACTGTCTGGTTGTTCAACTAGGTGCTTAAACAAGCTTCAATTAGTCCAGAATGCAGCAGCGAGAGTCCTTACTCGAACCAGAAGATATGAGCACATCACCCCTATCTTATCCACATTGCATTGGCTTCCTGTGAAATTTCGCATCGATTTTAAAATACTACTCTTGACGTATAACGCATTAAATGGTCTCGCGCTGCAGTATCTGAGTGAACTGCTAGTGTCTTACAATCCGCCACACCTACTTCGATCAAAGGATGCAGGCTGCTCGTCAGTACCGCGTATTATTAAAACTACAGCAGGGGGCAGAGCTTTTTCTTACAAAGCCCCAAAGTTATGGAATAGTCTTCCAAATAGTGTTCAGGACTCAGACACAGTCTCAGTGTTTAAGTCCCAACTAAAAAATTTATTTAGCCAAGCATTTTTATAAATAGATTAGCCTTAGGTAAAGGAGCAGATCTGGGGGACTCATGGACGTAGAGTATTAGGTGAACTGGTATGTTTGGATGCTGTCTTCCCCACTCTCATTGATCACTCAGGTTTGTTGACGGTGAGGTGATGTGATGTGAGGTTGCCTTACATCTCTGGAAGCCCTCATGTTTGTGTTTCCTTCTGGCTCTCCCTTTTTAGCCATGCTGTCATAGTTAGTCCTGCCGGAGTCTCTGCTTGCACTATGCACTAAATATACATTTACTTTTTACATTGTTCGACTGTGACCATACCTAACTGTTATTTCTCCATCTCTTTGCTCTCTCCTTTTCTGCTCTCTCCTCTCTCTCTCTCCCTCTCTCCTTTTTCCTCTACCTATCTCTCTGTCGAGCTATAAATGTCGCTCCTGAGCTGCCAGTGATCCAGACCCCCTCTGCCCGCTGGACCTCTCTAAACTCATCCTGGAGTCCTGCTTCTGGTTGGAGATCTCATCACATGGATGGCCCCGTGTGGTCTGCCTGGAATGCGTGTGGTGACTGGGGTTGGTTCCACTTTTCCATGAAGGTGGTCCTGTCCTCGACTAATGCAGACAGCTGTTCTCTGAGGACCTGTGACTTCAGTCACTCAATAGTTCAGGACTGGAATTTTTCCTAGTTTAGCCTAGATTACAAACCCTGCTTTGTAAACGTTTAAAATGTGTATCATTATCTTGTTATTAATATGACCTGATTTATCGTATGTTGTTGTCAGTTTACAGGGCGATGTTTCCAAGCACGTTCAGGCTGAAATAAAGGCTGTTTTAATTTAAATTACAATGCCTAGTATGTCTATTTAATGGTCTCGGGTGCGGGGCAGAGCAGGTTGTGAAAATAGATACAGTGGTGCAGGGCGGGCTGGGGCGGGCCAAATATTTTCATAAAAGCGGGACCCGCGGGTTGGAAAAATACCCGACCCGCGCATCACTAGCAGGAATATAACGCCATAATATTCCACCCTCAATGACCGATCGTGTGAGTGATTTAAAATGTTGATGTGCTCCTGTTGATGAATGACTGATGTGCTCCTTCATTGCTGAGTTTGACCTGTTATTTAATATCGCCCACCCACTTGTCACTTTATGTAAGAAATTAGCGGAGGATAATCAATTAGTTAATCAATTCCTGTATACTTTGGAGTACTAGTATTGCCACTTACTGACCTGTCTTGGTCTGGCTGTAGCATCTGTAGCATTTACTTCCAGTGATATAATTAAGATGGGCTAATAATGTTAATCTAGGCACTAAACATATTAAGAAGAAAATGCTGTGTTTTATTGAATATATCTAAAAAGAGCCACTTGGCAATAATGATAATCAGGGTTATACATAGGCTGTTTATATATTTGGGCCCAGGGGCCAACAAGTTATGTGTTAAAAGTGCGTCGCATACTGTACATAGTACGCCCACCCCTACTCATCTCGGGGGCAGAAAAAAAAGTTTAGGCTCAGGAATTTTTTTCACTATCAGCCCTGTGCATGTGAAAATCGATTTACTTGTGTGAACATCGCTGTGTTTGCGTGTGTGTATTTCTGAGACTTTCCTGACTCCAACGTACCAGCAAAGTCTCAAAAAAACGTCGCTTGTACTCTTTAGTCAATCAGATGCGATCTTACTATTCAGCCAATCACAGCCCTGCAGGAGCGCTCAAGTAGCTCAGCGTTACACACCTTTTGCGCAGTCTGAGTTTATTACAACGGAAATCAAGTCTCGAACCGACTCAAACCAAAAACAGGATGCACGTCAAAGTTATTACTTTATTTCATAATGTTTTATTGATGAACTTCACAGAAAATAACACAGTTAACCAGTTTATCATCTTTATAAACACTTCACCCTCATTACATGTTCGTCAATTAAGACAGTCACAGTTTTTAATTTGGAGAATAGATGTTTCTGTGGGTCACAGGGTTTTCTGTTAGATCTGACTGCCACCAGATTTCCTTTTATTTCATTAACAGCTCAAATGTGTAGAACATAATGGATTAAAGCTGCACGATTGCAAATTTGCTTTAGTGCCGTCACTGAGCCAGAGAGCGGGTGTCATTTATAGGTTTTATTAAACAGCTTTACAAACCGTCTCTTCAGTCACCATTATTTCTTACAATATGATTTCCTTATAATAATTCAAATTATCATCAGAGGTACTGGGATAAAAAGTTTGTATTTCGGATATAAACACTAATGTTTACAATACAAACCAAAATAGAGTTTTTGAAAATTTTAAACCTTTTAAAAGTAACTTTAGCTTTAAATAAAGGTCGTATCAATTATATATGGAGGAGAAGAGGAGGAGGAGAAGTGGTTGCTAAAATGTACTTCATTCATTCATTCATTCAAAAGGTTAGTTAAAAAATTTTAATTTATCCAGTAATGCAATAAGTAAAACCTTGAGTCTTGTGGGAGAATTATGTTTATTGTAAAGAATCAAAAATCATGGCTCTCCATTTATCTATTCATGCAGCTTAAAGTGAATTATCCATAATTATAAAAGACTGTGTCAACAGGTGACAGAAGTTAATTGATAAAATAACACAAGCATTACATAGCAGCTGGCAAAACTTCTTTGTTTTTTGTTCAGTGATTTATTTTCTACATTCTACAACAATACTGGGGATTTCAAAACTATAAAATAACACATATGGAATTAGATAATTATGTAACAACAAGAAAAACAATAGTTAGTTGTTATTGTGTAATATTTCTTGCAAGAACAGTATTGTCAAGTGCATGAAACTGGCTCTCATGAAGGCCGTCCCAGTAGGGCGAGACTAAAACCTACCTCTGCCGCAGACGAGAAGTTCATTTAGAGTTATCAGCCTGAAAAATGACCAATTAACAGCCCCTCAAATTAGAGGCGTTATGAAGTTATGAAGTCTTTACAGAGCAGAAGTAGCTCTATATTCTTCTATCATAAAGAGAGGCAACATATACCTGCTGATTAAACACTGCAATTTTTTAAAGTGAAGGCGTGCGCGATGTGAGCAGCTTTAATTATTGATAATTACAGAATTATTCAATGCTGGACATAAACAGCAAACCGCACAATGATTATTCGTTTGATTATTATTATCATGTTCTTTTACTGTTTGGGTTCAGCGTTAAATGATTATTTGAAACTGAAGCGCTTCGTGTAGATTCATGCCACGAGTCATTTTATCATACAAAGATTATTACGTTGTGCTCGGACCACTGACTTTAAAATTTACATTTTTACCGTTAAAAATAAACATTTCACAAATTGCTTTGAATTGTGACCGGTTTATTTTGACTGTTGCCGTTTGGCAGCGACAGAGTGCGTGGCAGTCATAGACATTCCCCTTAAGTAACCACTGTATATAATATAGCAGATTGAACATTATCTGTTTAGGTCCACAATCCGTGATTAATATTTTGTGGTTAATTCACTACAATATAAAAGCATTTCTGCGGTGGATTTTGATTGAGTGTTTGTGGTGGTTGCTCAAGTAGTTCCATCACAGGCGTGTCACAGGTGTGTAGGTGGCATCATCCTCAGCCTCTATCATAATGTGATGTAACAGTAGTCATCAACCTTTGTTATTCTGTGAGCATATCCCAGGAGTTGTAACAGTGGTGAAAACAGGTATGTTAGGCTGAGCTCATATCTACTGAAACCCCAATCAGACTGCAGAGTGTTAAAGCGACAGCGCAAAAGACAAGCAGAAATGAGTGTTGCTGAAACACTGGAGCAGCGTGAGGAGTGGCAGTGAGGAGGGGCAGTGAGTTGACCGCACCGTCCACTAGCAGGTAATTATAGCACACAGGCATCAGGACAAAAAGCTATATGTAATTATACATGGCATATGTATATTTAAGAAGAAATTAGAATATTTGGGACATGTAACCTTTTAAGTTACAAATACAACACATCATTCTTACAGAAATTTGTTAATATCCATAAAATACCATTTCCAAATGTCTACTGACTGCATTCAGATGCTTAAACCAGCAACTTAATGTAAAAGTAACATACAGTGTCAGAAAGCTCCAAAATATGTAAGTTGCAAAATTAATGCCACTGTTTTCCTCAAATTGTTGCTTGCGAACCTAAACAGCTCCAACAAGTTTACAGATGTTTTAGAAGAAATTTTAAGTACAGGAGAAAAATCTTAATTTGACTGATTTTCATTCTGAACAGTTGAATTATTAATATTAATTTTTTTTGCATGTGTCCTGCGACATTGAAAGGGTTGCGATAGGAAAGGCATCTGGCATAAAAACCTGTGCCAAGTTGTTGTGCGGATCGGTTTGTTCTGTGGTGACCCCTTGAAGGGAGCACCCGAAAGTCTGGCCAGGATCACACCGTAGTGATCTGCAGAGAGACTACAAAAATAAGAGTATATTAATAGGTATAAAGTGTCCTCATTTCAAAGTAGTTAACATACAGTTTTTGGAAAAATACACATAGTCAGGCTTTGCTTTCAGAAGATTATGACATTTATTATCATGCAATAACAGCCGGAACTGGTCCATGGAGCAACTCAGCTCTCTCGTCCATTTCTTCCATTAAATATGCTGTGCCCGCTATACATTCCTCCAACATCTCTTTCCTATTAGGGGCCCTCTTCCTCTTTAGCTCACAATGAAGGTGCGCCAATGTAAAGCTTAGGTTTCCTATGCAAGCATATTCCAAGAGACCGCTGTCTCAGCTTCGCACGCACATCCCCAATCATTTCAAAATGAGGTATCTTCTAACCCCCAAGAATAAGTAAAATCAAATGAAAATTTCTCCCATATCTCCCCCTGGGGCATATAAATCCCACACCAATTGTTTAATACAGAGTGCAACTTCATGTGCTAGTCTCCCCTCACTGGTGATTAAATTAAATTACTGGACTTGTATTAATGACCAACCTATGGATTCGCACTCTAGCAGAGAATCGCGCCAAACCTCTCCTTCCTTACTTGACTACGACAGAGTAAAAGACTCAACCTTCATGACATTATACTTTCCATAACACCATAACATGACATGAATATGTAATTAATACAGTGATTTTCTAGGATTACAGTAGTTGGATAATTCATATAACCTAAAATGAAACATGCATAACACAATAAAATTTCTAAGAATGGATATCATTTTAAACAGCCTTGTCGTTATATTATAGTCTTCAACCCAGATACTTTGTGCATCGTAGAGAGTCAGTTGGAGCCCACAAGAGAGGTTACAGCATTTCATTATGGGCTCATGCCTTTCAGCCTTTGCCATGGAAGATACGCATCAACATATGAACCAGTAAAGTCTCTTATTGGAGTTATATATGGGCGAGTTAAGGATATCCTTGATAACTGTGTCCAAAAATTCGTCCTTGTCTATTGTTGCTAGGAAATGCTGTTAATTTTAGAAGACCTTTGGTTAAATATAAATAACATTCACAAATTTCATTAGACACAGTAAAGTCACCATCAGCTGCTTCAATGAATTTTTTGCATCTGGAATAAAAGAGAAAGTGGCTCAGTTTAGTTTTTAATTTAGTGTTTAGTGGCATTACATATTGTCATCATTTGCTTCCTTCTCGTGCATTAGGAAATTAGTTGTCGCTGCTGCTGGTTTATCTGTAAAGGCAAAATATTTTTGGTTAAACAAAAATGCATTTATACAATATAGCAGACATGAATCGTTGTCACATATAATCTGTACAAATGTTTGTCATGTCAGTTGTGTCAGGGGAAAGCTGGTTGAAGTCAGTCAGTCTCGTCTCTTTCAGAAGTGGGATGCTGCTCTCAAGCAGATTCTCATACTTAATTTGGAGCAGCGGAGTGTTCAACGCTATTTCCCAATAAGGATTGAATTTATTTGCACTTTTGTCACTATTGGATGTTGGGTTCTCTTCTTTTTTTTCCTTCTTTTTCGGTACTCATGTTTTGGGGACTGTCGTGTAATGGTTCAAGTGATACCACACTTGGTTTTGCCTTTCACTTGAATCGATGTTGGAGTGGCTGTCACAACTTTGTAGGGAACACTCGCAGATAGACCTGGTCTCCTGGAGTGATGGGACACGGAGTGTCTTTTCCTCATTCGTGTCCTTGCTCTTTTCCTGCACATAGATTGCTTCATGTATGGCAGTTAGGTTCTTCATATAAGATTTGAATTCCATGTCAAGAACTAACCTGGAGTGGCCAGAAGACTAAGCTTTAGCGGTTAGCCCTTTGTTGCGTGAATGGTAAACCCAAACGCGGAAGAACACGAGCGGGCAGAATAATCACGCTATTTAGTCTAAGGACACTCACGATTGGGGAGTAAGGGAAAGACACAATCTAACCTGCGTCCTGTAAATACACACTTGATCAGGAAATTAAGCCAAGAAGGTGAGTACACATAGTTTGGTGAAGGATTCTGACGTAGCATCGGCGAGACTCAATGACTGAGCGAGGTGCTATGTTCTCTTTCAAGCATACGTTTCGGTGTCTCACTATGGATACGCCCCTTCCGCGTATTCCTCAGAAGCCCTATTACATTACGGCAGCCCCAATTGGCTGGCAGACATGACGTTGTGTCTGGGAGTGGCCTTCCCACCCCTCGTATAAAGGGAGCAGCACAACGTCACTTTGACATTCAAAAACCTCTTCTTGCTTCACACCAGAAGCCTACCTTTCGAACTCTAGGCGAACGATTGGTCACCACACCGTCTTTCGCCTGGCTCCTTCAATCTTCACTCCAGTTGATTTTAGGACCGTTCAACTTCACTATGGCTGCAGCAACGCAAACCGCTAAAGCTAGGTAAGGAGAAGATGTGCAACTCTGTTTATGTGGGAACAAAATTTCGGGCAAAGACACACACCAGGTCTGTTCGGCGTGTCTTGGGCTGAAACATGCCCAACTGGCGATCGACAACCCCGGTCCCTGTGAACACTACGCACGCTTTACCATGAAGAGCCTTCGTCGCAGGCTAGCGCGCCAAGTTAGCCTTTTGGGCCTCGACCCACTCCTTTCACCTAGCCCCACTCCAGCTGCCACTCCACAGGTATCCATTCCTGTAGAACTGCCCACCACGGCAGCCTTATCCTGGGGTGAGCAGCTTGATGCCTGCGTCCCTCTGCCCAGTGTGCTCAGCACATCCAGGCTAAAAACCTATTTATTTAGCCAAGCATTTTTATAAATAGATTAGCCTTAGGTAAAGGAGCAGATCTGGGGGACTCATGGACGTAGAGTATTATGGTGAACTGGTATGTTTAGATGCTGTCCTCCCCACTCTCATTTTTGTTGATGGTAAGGTGATTGGTTGCTTTACATCTCAGTTCCCCCTTATGTTTGTGTTTCCCTCTGGCTCCTCCCTTTTAGTTATGATGTCATACAGTAGTTAGTCCTGCCGGAGTCTCTGCTTGCACTCTGCACTAAATATACATTCACATTATACATTATATGACCAGACCTAACTGTTATCCCTCCTCTTCTGCTCACTCTCCTGCTCTTTCTCTTCCCTCTCTCCCCCTCTGTCTCTTTCTCTCTCTCTGTCGAGCTACACATGTCGTTCCTGAGCTGCCAGTGATCCAGACTCTCTCTGCCCTTCGGACCTGTCTGACCCATCCTGGTGCCCCACTTCTGGTTGGAGATCTCGTCACATGGATGCCCCGTGTGTCTCTTTGGGATGCGTCTCATGTCTGGAGATAATTCTCTCTACATAGAAGATGGTTCTGACCTCAACTGGTGTTGGCAGCTGTTTCTCTGGGGACTTGACAGTTCGATAGTTCAGGACTGGAATTTCCTAAAGTCTACCTGAGCCTTCAATAACTACCTGGATTCCATATTAACATCAATTAACATCAGCTATTATAGTTGAACTGCCTGCCACCTAACACACTGTATAAATGCAGATAATTTACTGCTTTCTGTTATCACCCAGATGAGGATGGGTTCCCTGTTGAGTCTGGTTCCTCTCAAGGTTTCTTCCTATTACCATCTCAGGGAGTTTTTCCTTGCCACTGTCGCCCTCGGCTCGTTCATCAGGGACTATCTGACCATTTTAATTCATACACATTCACATTCCATACAGACTTTATTAATTCTTTTGTAAAGCTGCTTTGGGACAATGACAATTGTTAAAAGCGCTATACAAATAAAATTGAATTGAATTGAATTAAATATTTTAGCACAGACACCTACCTGTACCACACTGTGCATGTCATGGCAATGTAAAGTTTCTCATCTTCATCTTGACAATAGCTCAGAGATTCTCAAGCCAAATCAGGTTTCCTTTTATTGTCATTTCACCCAGTTGAGTACACAATTAAAATGAAACAACTTTCCTCCTACAGACATACAGTAAAAATTAAAATTGATAATTAAAAGCTAACTAGTTATGCAAGACATCTAATCTGACAAGCTGAGACAAAACTAATCTGAATTAACAGAAAACTATCTAAGTACTATATAAAAAGACAACATCAATGCAACATGACACAATTCAACACTTTGTGGTAATGAGGTAATGAGATGAGAGAGGTGAGAAACAGTAAACATTTCTTGTAAGTAGCAGGATAGATGGCAAACAGTCCTTGTGCAAATTATAGGTAATAGGTATTGTTCAAAAAGAAAAACTATTGCAGGTTGGTGTGTAAAATATGCTATATAGTTGTAAATCAGTGTATTTGCATGTGTGTGTGTTTATCAGTTCACTCCCATTGTTTTAGGTGACTGAGTTTATTTGTGTGTGTGTGTGTGTGTGTGTGTGTGTTTTAGTCCACTTCCTTTTTGTTAAGTAGACAGATGGCATGTGAGTAGAAGCTGTTACACAATCTGGATGTCAGGCCCGAATGTCTCTGTACATTCTTCCAGATGGCAGGAGGGTGAAGAGTGTGTGTGTGGAGTGTGTGTGATCAGCCACAATGCTGGTGGCTTTGCAGGTGCAGCGTGTGGTGTAGATGTTTGTGATGGAGAGAACAGAGACACCGATGATCTTTTCTGCTGTCTTCACTATCCGCTGTAGGGTCTTGCGGTCCGAGATGGTACAATTCCCAAACCACACAGTGATGCAGCTGCTTAGGATGCTCTAAATAGTCCCTCTGTAGGAGGTGGTCAGAATTCACTATAGGGTTCAGGTCAGGTAAATTTACTGGCCAGTCAAGCACAGTAATATCACGGTTAGTAAACCAGTTGGTGGTAGTTTTGACTCTGTGGGCAAGGGCTAAGTCTTGATGGAAAAGGAAATCAGCATTTCCATAAAGCTGGTCAGAAGATAAAGCATGTAGTGCTCTAAAATCTTCTGGTAGACTCTGCAGTGACTTTGTACTCGATAAAACTTAGTGAACCAACACCAGCAGATGACATGGCACCTCAAACCATCACAGAGTGTAGGAGCTTCACACTGGACTTGTAACTCTGTGCCTCTACTCTCTACTCCTAGGGAAGCTCTTCCAAGGTCTTGGATCAGCTTAAAGATCTTCTTAAGACTACGCTCATCCCTGTGGCTTGTGTACCTTTTCCTACCATACTATACCCTTCCAGTCCACTTTCCATGAAGATTCTTCCATACAGCACCTTCTGTGGCTCATGCTCCATGTGGAGGGACTCCATGATCGTCTTCTGGACAACTGTCGAGTCAGCAGTCTTCCCCATGTGTGTACTGAACTAGACCAAGAGATAAATGGTGTTTATACTGTATGAGGAGTAATCAAGTGAACCTGGAAATTTAATATTCTAATATTTTGAGATACTTTTGAATAATTTTTCTTATGAAAAATAAGCTGTAATCATGGAAATGAAAGCAAACAAGTCTGGAAATATTGCACTTTAAATGTAATGAATCTAGAATCTGTGAGTTTTACTTTTTAAATTACATTCCAACAGAAAATAAACTTTTTTCACGATATTCCACTTTCCATTAACTATAGTGTGAAATAGACTTTAGCATGAACCTCCAGCAGAGAGAGGTAGAGGCAAGAAATCGTCAAACTTTGTTTTGACAGGTAAAGGTCAAAGGTCATGTCAAAGGTCATGTGAAAGATCATGTGAAAGGTGATATTATTATTTATGTTATGATTACTATAATTCATTTTTGACAGCTAAAGGTCAAAGGTGACATATGGAAGGGTAGTTGTGTTTTCAATGTTTAAACAGGTGTTTATAACCATCTCTGCCTTCTAAGTCTTTTGACCAATCAGATTAAAGTACCTGATACTGCGTTACACCCAGTTTCCTTTCAAATATGGTGGTTCTGGGTAAGGAATAATGTTGAGTTTTTAGTGTTCAACTATGGCGGCTTGTCCAGATGCACCGAAAAAGTCTAAGTCTACATTGACAAGAATTCAAACGTTTTCAGAGCATCAAGAGATTCAATATTGGAGTTTGTCAAATGGTTGTACCGCCGGCTTCATTTTCAACGAGGAAAAAGAAGACGTTATGTTGTTTAAGTTATCGGGACAAGGAAAGATACATTGGAGTAAAGCTACAGAGAGAATAACTTTTAATCAGGCTAATTGGAAAAAGTTCCGTAAATGGTGTAAGGACCTCGAATATTAAATATTATTGGATGTGTTTTCACCAGAGGCTTTCAAGCGTAAATGGACAAGCAAGTCGTCTCCACAGGACACGTATCACATGAGACTGACAAATTTTGCTAAGAATAAGGTTTCGCTACACTGCTAAATTGTCTTTTTTTGTGATGACTGGTTAGAAGTGAACAAACACAATGGTTGTGTGTGGTATGACCGTACTAGCTGGGAAGAGCTTCGATGCTGCTTTAAACAAATCGATGACTTTTTTCTACAGTTGGAAAAAAACAAAGAAACATCTGAAATAAAGCTAAGACTGGCTGATCTCTTCTGATAACCCACCCCTAACTCTGAGGACTCCTCCCCTACGCTGTATAAAAAGAAGAAAACTTACCATCTCATTAAAGAGCATCAGCTTTTTGAGCACCAGCAAAACAGTATGGCTTGTGAATACAAACCCATTTTTTACAACTCGCTGGCTACCGAGGCAGCCTGTTTAGGATTTGAAGAAGAAGGTGAAAGCGTTGGCAAAAGTTTGGGAAAAATAAATCTTTCCTATCTGTCTTCGAGCGATGAAACTGACGGCTGTCTCTCCGCCACCACTTTAGCCATCATCCGTGCTGTGACAGGGGAGCTGTTGGAAAGAATTATTGCTCAAGATCTTAAAGACAATTGCCACGGATGTGCGATTGATCATCACTGTTGTGTGAGATTGGCGAGATGAACCCAGCATCAAAACTGTGGTGAGCGAGCTCAAAGAGAAAACGAAAGAGATTTGTGGAGAACAAGTTTATGAAGACATCGTGGACTACTGGACCTTTCACTCATCTCTGGAGCCCCCTGATCAGCCACATACATGGGAAACTTCAAAACACGCTACATCAATTCTGACTCCGAGAAAGATCTGAAGACAGAATTCACCTCTGCTCTCCAACAAATCGTTGAACTGAGAGTTTATGACCAAAATATTTTTGTTAATCAACTTTCTGTTGATAAAGACGCTCTTTATCGACCAGAAAGACTCATGAATACCGTACAAGATTTTACAGGAAATTGGGACTCTTTGTGTAATCTAAGTAATGAATATCCTTTCCACACTTATGTTCACCGAGTTTTATCTGCTATGTTTGCTGAACCTTTTGACTGCAAAACTAGTCATGTATTATGTATCTTAACCTATGTAACCGATATGTGTGTTTTTAAATTACTTAGAAAGGAAAACGTTGATGTCTTTCATATTTGATAAAATACCTGTTTGAATATTTAATGCATAAAAATGTACATCTTACCCACATTATATGTTGCCTGAGAATAAATGCGTAGTCTACACCGATGTTTGGTCATTCTCGTCTCGATACCCCAAAATGACTGAGCGTATGTTGAAGAATATATATTATACACCGTCAGACCCTGGGTCGTACGGCGGTGTTGAAAGTCTTCAAAGAGCCATCATAGAGAAAATAGGGAAAAGAGTTAATGATTCTAAGATAAAAAACCTTAGCGGAGCAGGATGCATCCACTCTACATAAACCGATATCTACCAAGTTTAAAAAAAAACAAAGTTTCTGTAAAAAACATCGATGAACAATGGCAAGCTGATTTAGTTGATATGAGCAACTTGTCAGACAGTAATGATAACGCAAAATTTTTGATAATGTGTATAGATATTTTATCCAAATATGCTTGGGTACGAGTGTTACGAAACAAGTCAGGATCCGAGGTCACTAAAGCTTTTGACTCTATTCTGAAGGAGGGTAGAATCCCCCAAAAATTACAAACTGATCAAGGGAAAGAGTTATTTAACAAACAGTTTCAAACCTTAATGAAGAAACACAACATTACTCACTTTGCCACTGGTACGGGTCAAAAGGCTTCGGTGTGTGAAAGATTCAACAGAACCCTAAAGACTAGGATGTGGAGATATTTTACAGCTTTTAACACAAGAAAATACACCGACATTGTGCAGGATTTGAATCACGCCTACAATAACAGTCACCATTCCAGCATTAAAATGAAACCTATCGATGTAAACGAAGCCAATTCTTTTAGCGTATTTAAAACCCTTTATGGACTATGGTCACCAAAAGTAAAGAAACTAAAATTTAAGTTTAAAGTCGGTGATACTGTTAGAATTTCTCGTTTAAAAAGGCAGTTTGAAAAAGGGTATGAGCAAAACTTTACTGATGAATATTTTACAATTTCTGAGCGGATTCCGAGATCCTCCGGTATATAAACTGCATGATTATGATAATCAAGAAATTGAGGGTGCGTTTTATGAACCTGAATTACAAAAGATTATCATTGGAAAAGACAGAGCGTTCAAAATAGAGAAAGTCTTGTCCACCAAAATCCAAAACCGGAAAAAAGTCTGTCTGGTGATGTGGGTGGGGTGGCCCGAAAAATTCCTGGGTTCCTGCCAAAGACGTAGTTAACATCGAGCATTAGAATTTAAAAGGAATCGTCACAAACATAACTGATACCTTTAATCACTAAGCCATGGATGAGTGCGGATTCTTTGTGACCCTTCCAAGCAACGCATCGAGGGATATTTATCCAAATAACGAGATTTCTCACTATACTACTAAATTCGACAAGCCAATATATCTCAAAGGTGACTGGGAGGTAGCGCCATAGCTGGTACTCATTATCACAGCAAGACACTCTATGTCACGTTAGTGTGAAGGAGGGAAATCAAATCCACAACCATTTTTTTAATATCAGTCCTGGGTATTATACAAGTATCATAGAACTGATTAATGAAATTAACAAACCTATAAAAGCACTGAAAATTGACATGGAGATGTCCTATAACCCTGTGAAAAATAAAATACGCGTGGAGAGCTTAAAACCATATACTTTCAAAGCTAATGGAAGCTTAGCCTATATGCTCGGTTTGATACCCGACATACCGTTGACATTCCATCAAGAAGCACCAAATCCCGCGGATATTCATGCGGGGTTTTACACAATGTATGTATATACGGACATTATTGAGTATCAACGAGTCGGTGACAGCTTTGTCCCGTTACTGAGATGTGTACATATATCTGGTGAAAACAACAAAGTTGTCACTATTACTTAAGATAAGCCACATTACGTACCGCTCACCAAGAACCACATTACCGATATTGTAATTGAAGTCAAGTCTGATCAGAACAAGATCATACCTTTCAGTTACAGCAAGTTTATAGCTAAACTACACTTCAGACCGACTAAGCATTCGTTCTGTCTGTAAAATGATGGATAGGGGTTATATAGATCCACAAGCCTATATAGAATACCATACTAAACAAGCGGGGAATGGCTTGCCTGGATATTCTGGAGCCCCCACCATGTATGGGGCGGGTCTAGGAGGTCTGTTCAAGGGTCTTTTTCAAATGGCGGTTCCGTTCGTTAAAAGGGGATTTGCTATCGCAAAACCTCATTTAAAAACTGCAGCTAAAGGTATTGTGAGTGATGTAGTGAGTAACATTATAAGCAAAGCTCGGAAAAAAATGCGGATCCAAGATGGCGGCGCGGCAGTAGCACGCAGCGGCCGCTCCGGAGCCAAAATGGTGCTACGTTGTTTACGTTTTGTGTGTAGCGCGTTTATTTTACTATGTGTATGGATATCGTCGCAACTGGTGTCCGTACATACAACAGCCAGACACTTTTCAACCTAAATAACCCGGTTGATGATATCCACGATGAGCTGCTGGAAAAGCTACGCAACCTCGGCTTGCTGCGTGAACCAGGCCTCGAAGCCTCGGCGTTGCCTGATGCAGGAGGCCAGAGGAAGGGTCATCGGAAGCGGTGCGCGAGGAAGCAGAAGCGCGGCAAGCGGGCGGGAGTCTGTGCTAGGCTAAAAACAAACCCTAGCCGGCCGGCTCTCCCGTCCATCATCTTATCCAACGTCTGCTCTCTGGACAATAAACTGGACTACATCCGACTCCAGCAGGCTACACAGCGTGAGGTTAGAGACTGCTGTGTCTTTGTTTTCACGGAGACATGGCTCAGCGACAGAGTACCGGACGCCGCTATTCAGCTAGACGGGCTAGCCTCGTTTCGCGCTGACAGAAATGCAGCTCTGTGCGGTAAGACTCACGGTGGCGGCTTGTGTGTTTACATCAACACGAAATGGTGCAAGAACTCTGTGCTAGTTTCTAGTTATTGCTTATTGCTAGTGGAGTTTGTGATTGTTAGATGCAGACCTTTTTATTTACCACGGGAATTCACCACTGTTTTCATTATCGGAGTGTACATTCCACCTAGCGCTAATGCTAAGGAAGCGCTATGGGAACTGTATACAAAGATCAGTGAACTGCAAAATACACACCCGGATGGACTGTTTATTGTTGCTGGAGATTTCAACCATGCAAATCTCAAGTCAGTGCTTCCTAGATTCCATCAGTATGTGGACTTTGCAACGAGAGGGAAAAACACGCTGGATCTTGTTTACACAAACATCCCCGGCGCATATCGGGCAGAGCCCCGGCCCCACCTCGGCTACTCAGACCACATCTCTGTTATGCTAATTCCAGCATACAGACCACTCGTCAGGCGCTCAAAACCGGTTCTGAAGC
The DNA here is from genome assembly GCF_024256425.1 of Clarias gariepinus. Lineage (NCBI taxonomy): Eukaryota > Metazoa > Chordata > Actinopteri > Siluriformes > Clariidae > Clarias > Clarias gariepinus. The sequence continues at coordinate 33,973,811 of NC_071110.1, read as the reverse complement.
TGGTGAGAACCTGGCCAGCAGGAGCCATCTCTGCTCTTCAGGACTGTTTCGAGTGCACTGACTGGAACATGTTTAGGGAGGCTGCAACTTACGGCGACTTCACTGACTTGGAGGAGTACATGTCATCAGTGACCAGCTACATCAACAAGTGCACCGATGACGTCACTGTCTCCAAGAGCATCATCTCACGACCCAACCAGAAACCGTGGATTACTGCGGAAGTGCGTGCACTTCTGAGGACCAGAGACTCTGCCTTCAAAGCGGGAGACAAGGTGGCCCTCAGAACAGCAAGGGCCAAACTTTCTCGGGCCATCAAAGAGGCAAAGCGCGCACACGCCCAGAAAATCCACAATCACTTCAGGGACAGCGGTGACACACGGCGCATGTGGCAGGGCTTACAAGCCATCACAAACTACAGGACGACATCACCTGCCTGTGACAGTGACGGCTCTCTCCCAGATGCGCTGAACAACTTTTATGCTCGGTTTGACAGGCAGAACGACGTGGCGGCGAGGAAGACCACCCCTCCTCCGAACGACCAGGTGCTGTGTCTCACTACAGCTGAGGTGAGAAAAAACTCTACGCAGAGTCAACCCACGTAAAGCTGCTGGACCAGACAACATCCCAGGCAGATGTCTCACCGACATCTTCAACATCTCTCTGAGCAGCGCCGTCATTCCCACGTGCTTCAAGGCCACCACCATCGTCCCCGTGCCCAAGAAGTCTACTGTGTCCTGTTTCAATGACTACCGTCCCGTTGCACTCACACCCACCATCATGAAGTGCTTCGAGCGGCTCGTCATGAGACACATAAAGACCCTGCTGCCCTCCTCACTGGACCTACTGCAATTTGCGTACCGTCCTAACCGCTCAACGGACGACGCCATCTCCACTACACTCCATCTTGCCCTCACACACCTTGACAAGAAGGACACATATGTTCGAATGCTGTACATAGATTTCAGCTCAGCATTCAACACTATCATCCCTCAACAACTGATTGGGAAGCTGAACCTGTTGGGCCTGAACACCTCCCTTTGCAACTGGATCCTGGACTTTCTAACCGGTAGGCCTCAGGCAGTACGGATCAGGAACTGCTCCTCCAGCACCACCACACTGAGCACTAGGGCCCCACAAGGCTGTGTGCTCAGTCCCCTGCTGTTTACACTGCTGACTCACGACTGTGTAGCAACACACAGTTCGAACCACATCATTAAGTTCGCTGATGACACAACCGTGGTGGGTCTCATTAGCAAGAACGACGAGTCAGCGTACAGAGAGGAAGTGCAGAGGCTAACGGACTGGTGTAAAGACAACAATCTGTCTCTAAATGTTGACAAGACAAAGGAGATGGTTGTTGATTTTAGGAGGACACGAGGTGACCATTCTCCGCTGAGCATCAACGGCTCCTCTGTGGGAATCGTCGAAAGCACCAAATTCCTGGGTGTCCACCTAGAGAAGGACCTCAGCTGGTTCCTCAACACCAGCTCCCTACACAAGAAAGCCCAACAGCGTCTCTTCTTTCTGAGAAGACTGAGGAAGGCCCAGCTTCCACCACCGATCCTGACCACCTTCTATAGAGGAACTATCGAGAGCATCCTGAGCGGCTGCATCACTGTCTGGTTTGGGAATTGTGCCATATCGGACTGCAAAACCCTACAGCGGATAGTGAGGACAGCGGAGAAGATCATCGGGGTCTCTCTCTCCTCTATTGAAGACATCTACAGCCAGGGCTGGACTGGGACAAAAAATCGGCCCGGGCATTTTGACTAGGGACCGGCCCACTAGGTATTATTGGCAAAGCCATAAAGCCTTTGAATGAAAACAAACGCTGTTCTGACAGCGATGTACACCGTCCTGTTAGTATATGTATTAATCTAATAAACTTAAACCTACACCATCCTCCCTATTCTGGTATTCTAAACAGTACTTAGCGAAAAACAAAAGACTGCTTGGTCGAGTTAACCTCCTGAACTATCTACAAAACATGGTGGAAACCTGAAATTAAGACAGAGAAGACTAGAGGTAAGACATGATCATTAATGAGTATTAAAATTAATAAATTACAGATTTAGTGATATTTTCATAAACTATTTATTTACCACATCAACAAACAGCATGGCAGCACAAAATATTTTTTTAAACATGGCAACCTTTAAAAAGTGAAAGGAGACAAAGAAAGAAAGTTGAGAAAGAATAACATTTAATTGAATTTTTGATGCCATTTTACACACAGTACATGGCACAAGAACTGACAACACAACAAAACACAGAGATCACGAGAGACCTGGGCTGCCACAACCAGCTAAATCGTAACACAAATGCACAGAAATCAATTATTTTTCTACAATAATTAAATAGATTCAACATCTTTCTCCGACATAATTTTAGACTGCACAGATGGTAAGCTTACTGGGCTTACAGAGACTTAATATTTTTAGACTTAATATTTACTATAAATGATAATGAATTTCTATACATTTAACATCAAATGACCGCTTTGGTTGTAAAATTCAGATAATTATTTAAAAAGCTAGACATTTAAAATGAGAATAAGAAAGAAAAGTATTTCTTTGTGCCCCCCTTTCCTTGTTAATGCCCTACCTGGCCCCCTGGCAAAACTTTGCTAGACCCGCCCCCGCACAGTTACCAGCTGTCAGCTATGTAGAAAAGGATCCTGGTGTTATTTGTCTCTCAGAAACAGTTCATAACTTCCCTTCAACTCATTCATGTCACCTAAAATATAAACCTGTTTCTCCATCACCTGTTCAACTCTGATGATTCAATAAGGAATCACCTGGTTCCTGGTTTCACCTTTATGTTTCTCTCTCACATATCCAAACCGATCATGACTAGCAGCTTTTATGGCTGTGGCTTCAGCAAACAGCTGATAAACCGATCAGCTGATCAACAGGAGAAGGAGGGGGAGAGAATGAGAGAAGCCGAGGCAGCTGCGCAGCGTAAAGACACAGGATAACTCCAGCTTTGTGTGTTTTTTTGTTTTTTCATTTTAGCTAAAATACAGGACAAATCGCGTTCCTTTTCACCTCAATACGTAACGCGTAATATTTTCTATGAATACGGGACGATTACATTTTTTACGTTTGGCAACCCATACTAACTAACCTTATCAATAATTCACTCTCAGTAACATCATAGCACCAGCATAGAAACTCTGTCATCATGCTAACCAGTACACAGTAGGAGTTATTGTAACTGACTGTAAAAAGTTAGCAAGCACAACGAAAATAAGCTACACCTACTTGGTTTATAAGTTTTTTTTAATGGTTTTACTTGGTTTTACTTAGGCTACCTCAGGTTCAGTTCTGCCACTTGGACCGGCGGCCGCCTCGGGTCTCTCCTCCTCCTCCTGCCTCCCCTTTCACTCTTCAACCTGCGGCTGCTGGCCTCCATCACTTGCTAATTTTACTGAAGTGAAAGCTCCACTATAGCCACCAAACAACTGTGATATTTTAGCACTTCTGGCAGCATCTGTCTGAAGGGCTAGTTTCTTTTTGGCCCTAATTTTTTCGGCTCCTCCTGCTCCTTTGCGTTTTTTGTTCTCCATTTTTGTTCAGCAATGATATGTGATTGCTGAGCCGTTGCAAGCGGGAGGGTGCATCTGACCTCCTCGGCTGTAATTGGTCCAGCCCAGAGTCGATCATGACCAATTGGCCAATCCGCCACCTTTAATGGTTTATAACGTTACAAAAAAAAAAAAAACATTGGCAGCCGGCCCACAATAGACGAAAATCACCATCGGCCCACCGGGCAAATGCCCGGTATGCCCTATGGCCAGTCCAGCCATGTCTACACCACACGCTGCATCCGCAAAGCCACCAGCATTGTGGCTGATCGGACACACCCCTCTCACACACACTTCACACTCCTGCCATCTGGAAAAAGGTACCGAAGCATTCGGGCACACACATCCAGACTGTGCAACAGCTTTTTTCCACAAGCTATCCGTCTCCTCAACAAAAAGGGACGGGACACTCACACACACACACACAAACACAAACATTATCACACAGCTTAACTCAACTACCTCAGAATATTGGGACTGGACTGACTAATCAACACAAGTGCAGACACACTGACCTACACCACCAAATTATCGTACACACCAACCTGTAAATGCTTCACTGTTTTTAACAATCTTTTGCACAATGATCATTACTGGACTACATTTTGCACTAATTCCTCAATTCTTGCTGCTGTTTTAAGAAATGTTTATGTTTACCCACTACCTCAACACCATATTTTATGTTCTGTTATGTCGTGGTTGCGCACTGTCACTTTGTTGTTGCTTTTGTTTGCACATTTGCACGTGCACTTTATGTTGTCTATAAGAATGTTACTTAGCTAGTTAGTTATTGTTAATTTATGTTGTAATTTATGTTAGGTCTCTCTGTCCTGTCTCTGCTAGCCAGCTAACTAGGCCTTTTGGTTAGCTAGTTTAGTGTCTATGGTAATTTATGTTGTAAATTTATGTTGCATGTAGCACCTTGGTCCTGAAGGAACGTTGTTTCGTTTCACTGTGTACTAACTGTATATGGTTGTAATGACAATAAAGCCTACTTGAACTTGAACTTGAAGCTCAAACTGAAAATCAGGATGGGTCCGGTCTAGCAATGATTGCGCGCAAAAAATCTAGGAAACCCCCGGGAGATCGACATACGGTTCAGAATAAAAGACATAAGCTAACTAAAATCAAGAGCAGTGTGAAAAAGAGCAAGCAGAGAGGCAACAAGCGCCAGCCCGTCTCTCGCAAAAGAAAGCTGCTGAGCATTTTCTAACATCATGGCTTTGTTACACAACCTATCCTCAGAGTGAACAAAGTCAGAATTGGACATTTTCACGCTACCGTATACCCAAACGAGCATCGAAAAATATACTTAAGTCAAAATACCGCCCCTTTCTGCTCTAACTGACAACTCGCCAATTGAGTTTTTTATCGCATTGAGCGGGGAATTTTATTATGATTTACCGAACACTTTTCTACAACTATCGTGTAAAATTGTGAATGCAGATGGTTCGAACATTGCTAATGATGCAAAGGTAGGAGTTGTTAACTATTCTATAGCATCACTCTTCTCACAAGTGGATGTTGTCCTAGGAGACCGTCTTATTTCTCAGTCCAGCAGTACATTCCCATACCGTGCTGCTTTTGAATGTCTTCTCAACTATGGAAAAGATACCCTGGAAACACAATTTTGCACCGGATTATTTTACAAAGACACTGCGGGGCACATGGATGTCACTAATCCGGATGGTCGAAACGATGGACTTAAAAAAAGGGCTCGATTTAGTGCTAAAAGCAACACCTTTGACCTGATTGGACATATTTACTCGGATATATTTTTTCAAGATAAGCTTTTACTCAACGGCGTCGATTTGAGGATTAAAATGGTTCGTAGTAAAGATGAATTTTGCTTAATGAAAGAAGGAAATTTCACAATTAAAATACTCAACGCCTCTCTTTTTTTGAAGAAAGTAACCGTCTCACCACCGGTAAAACTGGGGCATGCACAAGCGCTACTTAAAGCAACCGCCAAGTATCCTATCGAAAGAGTCTGCATGAAGACCTTCAGCCTAGCTGCAGGGAGCCGCATTTGCTCACAAGAGAATCTTTTCATCGGCCCATTACCTAAAACCGTGATCTTTGGCATGGTAGACAACGATGCCTTCAGCGGAGCATACAATAAGAACCCATTTAATTTTCAACGTTACAATACAGAATTTGTAGCACTCTATGTAGATGGTGCTCAATATCCTGCAAAACCGTTTCAACCGGTTTTTCAGACCGGGAATGCAGTTCGTGAATTTCATTCTTTAATTTTAGCATCGGGAAAGCAGCTAAAGGATCAGGCGATGGCGATCAACAGAGAGGAGTATGCCAGCGGTTATACTTTATTCGCATTCAACCTAAATCCTGACGACGACTGCGGCAAGCATTTGTCATTAATAAGGTCGGGGAATATGCATCTGGAACTCAGATTTCGACAGCCTCTCCCAAGAACCGTGAATCTAATAGTGTACGCCAGTTTTGATAGTATTCTAGAAATAAACACCTGAAGAAACGTGCTCATCAATTACCAGTAACGCATGGATACCAGAGAACTAACCGTTGTTATGAGAAGCTGCTCTGAAATAGATCGAATATTCTGCGGAGTGATGGCTAGCGACGAGTTACCAACGAATACACTGAGACAATATCCAGCCTTATTCATCGTGAATACGCACCCGAGACACATGCCGGGTGAACACTGGCTAGCTTTATGTCTTAATGATAAAACCTCTGGAGAATTTTTTGACTCGTACGGAAACCCACCAGACTTCGAGCTATTTCCTGATTCTATTAATAATTTTTTGAGAAAGAACTGTAGCAAAATAAAATATAACCCTGTACAAGTTCAAAATTTTAACTCAGTTAAATTTATTATAATATTGTAATTATAATGCTGTTGTGGCTTTTGTTAAAAAATTGTACCCTAGAATAAATAAAATGCATTCATTTAGTTGTGTACAATGCGCTAGCTCTTTGAACATGCTTCATTAATGTGTGTGTAGTGGACTATCAAAATAATGATGATGCTTCACAAAAATTCTTGATGCAAAGAGTTTTATTGAAATAAATGGAAATAAAACAAAATACAATGCAACAAACGTAGTTCCTCAGTCATTAAAAAATCCAACCAGACAGATGTGCTAAGCTCAGCTGATTTAAAAACACGGTCCGGGGTCAAAGAGCCTTTCTTTTTAGCGGGTGATGAGGAAACGAGACTGGGGGAGTACGGATCTTTAGATCTTTTTACGTCTGTTATTTTGCGTCAAACATCCCCGTTAGGTATAGTTGAAAAGGGTATGTTTAGGTTCGCTACAGTGTGTAACAATTCCTTCCAACCTAAAGGTCTCCGTTTTTCTGATACTTTATAAGGGGCAGTGAGATTCTTCAGCAGATCAACCATGTGAGACCCTTTGATAGTGTTTCCTTTAAAAATAAATTCACTGTCATCGTTCCATAAAGCAACATTGTCAGGTTTAAGAATTTTTTCCATAATGTATGAAGCATTGGCAAGAAACGTTGGCAATCACCTCTTGTACAATTTCATCTTTTTGGGGGTAAGGAGCTTCGGTTGCAGTAGCTTCTGTTTTGCTTTCCTGTATTTTAGGTAGGCTTAGGGTGAGTTCAGTGGTTTCCTGATCTCCTAGATTAACCAAGTTTAAAAACCTTTGCAGAGTCAACGTGTAGAGTTTAGCCTTCTCATATTCATTCAGATCTGACCTTAACAAAATGTGACGAATTGCCTTGTCTAAGTTGTTTTCAACAGTTTTTCTTAAACTCCCTTTCTCCGTGGCTGTGTTTCTAAGTTTATCAAGCTGGTGTTGAGGGACTAAATACAGTTTCTTGGCAGTCTCCATGTTAATTGTTACGTGATGCAATTAAGCTGGTTATAAAAGGAACGGCTACGCTGAGCAACGGAAGAAGAAATCCTCCAGATTGATAAATAACTTTCCTTTTTGTTTCTATAGATGCTCTCTTATCAGCAAAAAGTTTGATAAATTTTTTCTGTTTTTTAAAAACTCTGTACTGTTTCGACGTCAGCGGCACGTTCCCTCTGAGCACGTTTAAGGTAAGTTCACATATGCTCAAAATGAGATCTTTGTGTGCATTGCGTAATATATCCTTTCTCCGCTGCGGTGTAGATCTGTGTATTGACTTTAACAACGGTAGGGATTTTTTTCAAGCGATCTGACATTATTATCAATACTTTAAAGACTTTTTCTTTGGGACATACACGGCAGGAATCTCTTGTGGAAACACCCCAGATCTGAGACGGAGTTCTTCTGGTGTTTGTGCTTTCAGTTCAACAAATAAATACCCGTAAGTTCTAGAAGTGGCATCTTGAAAACATTTTAAAAAATACTTGTTGTTGCCGGGAAACATTTGACAGGCTAGCACACTGATCTGTTACTTATCTCTAGGGTTTTTAAAAAGAACCATGTAGTTGGTGTTCAGGTTAATCGTTCTACTTGTCTTGCCTTGAAAAAAGAGATTCTGAACCAAATAAATAACCGATAGGTTGCGATGATGCGTGTATTTAGTAACCGCCTTTTCTACTTCGTCGTTTTTACTTGCAGATTCCACCAAGTCGTCGATTACCAATAAGTTTGTTTTGCTAGGGGGAAACAGTTCATCATCACACAAAGAATCAGGGATTCCTTGAAGAAAGTTTATATTTATTTTTCCCAACAATTCGTCGTACAGAGGTTGCCAACACGTGTAACACCATACAATGTTTTCCAGCACTAGCGACATTACGTCTTTACAGTTTTCCAACAACATTTTAATAAAATAAGACTTTCCACTATTACTGGGTCCGCACACAATACATGAAAAAGGCACTAGCATCCTCGCATCAAAAACAGAAGCGTTCAAGTTCGATCAAGTTTTAAAACACAAGCAAAAATCTGATATATACATATATACACATACATTTAAACACATAAGCGTATATACATAAAGAGTCTTAATAGCAGTAAGGGAGAGTTGTAAAGTCAGACAGTAAAACACGCTTATCGTACACAACCCTGAACCTTTTCAACTGTGGCTTGTTTTTTAAATGAAAGCCATTTTTATCCAGCACAATTTGATTTTGCGCGGTTATAAGCTGACTAGTTTGATCCTGATTTTTTACATGATTATCTACCAGGTCTGTAAGTGATTTTAAATTGACTACTTTAAAATTGTTGTAATTTAAAGTGACACCTTTAGCTTTCATTGTTGTTTTTCTAAACTCTAAAATTTGATCACCGTCATCTAATTTCGCTCGTTAAACCACCTAAATAATCGCTCAACGGGGGCATCCAGTCACCTTTCTTACTTTTAAAAATTACACTATCAGTATCGGTGTATAAACACCTTTCTTGTAATCGATCGATTAAATTGTGTAGCTCGAGTCTCGCATATGCCGTAGTGAAAATGCAGATGAATACATTAGCGTTCCCAGGTTGTATCAGTCTCTCGTCTGCATGACGCCATTGTACAATTGCAACATCATCATTCAAAAAAGAGAACTGATTTACGTTATACATATTGGAAAACATGAACTCTAAAAATTTAAAGGGGTCACTGATTGAAGTGGTGTTCGACCTGTCAGGTCTTTGACACATCTTCCCCCACAGTGAATTTAGTGCTAGTTTAGCCACAGATCTTTTAGCCGGATTAACAGAAATGCAAGTCGGATCCAACTCGATATCCTCATTTTCCTGGTATTTGTTGATGTATTCACATTTAGTCCTTTCATCAATTACCCAGAATGGATAACCTGAACTTTCCTGTTTTGTCTTTAGGAACATTTTAATGTAGTCTGCAAAAAGAGTGTCGGTTGTATTGTCAAAGTGCCAAACTTCAAAGACTTTTGTACCCCTTTTCCACAGCTTTTGCAATTTCGATAGACGCCCATGTCCCAATAAGGGCTCTATCCCGATCTGAGTGGTTACACTGCTTTTGTTGGTGCTCAGCGCACGTTGCGCATAAAGAAAAGAGGAGTTTGCTTTTTACCCGAAAGGGAAGAACAGGCGCCCAAAGACCTCGAGGTGGTAAAACCTTTGCTCTAATGATACCAAAGTAATTTTCTAAAGGCTGAAAATTACAGAAAATTACGGTAGGGTGACCAATCGGGTACGTCTTTGTCTTATTTACGTATGGGTAAAGAGATGTGAAATCGTAATAATCGATTCTCTCACTCGGCTGTGCAACATAATGTAAATGAAGCGCATTAGTTCGACCGCCATAAAGGGCATCACGAGGGTTTAAACGCTCTGGAAAATCAAAGTCCTTTAGAAAGGTTATGACCTGGTTATCCGTTTTCTTTGCTTTATTCCACTCATGTTCCCACATTACTGTGACTTGTAAATTATGAACTTCTTGCAAGTTTTTAATTTTTTCCATCGTTTTTTGACGAACATCTCCGAAGCTAGTGTGAGATGAGCTAAGAGGATGCGTGGTCATGGAAGGAAAACACTTTTCACAACCGTGATAAAAACATCCAAGAAACTCAAAAGCCTTTCGCGTCTGACCCACTTCACAGTAACCATCTACGAAAAAGTTACCGAACCTGACTTCACCCTCGTTCAAAGCATGCCGAATGGGTAGATTTTGCGTGACCGAGATGTAGTTGAGCCACTGAATTGACGGTGTTGAGAAAGATTTCTGCCTATTGATGTAATTGTCAAGCGGCGGTATTGCTAGAGTGTTTTTAGGAAGAAACATGGTCCTAAAGATTTTTATACAGACAGAAGCGATTGTTATGCAAAAGGGTCAACCTTTGTACTTTGAAGAATTTCATTCCTGAAAGCTAAGCACCCCTTTCTCAAAATGTCGATGTCATTTACACCGTATTCAGCCATCTCTTTCTTAAAATCAAAGACTTTGTCAGAAACCGTTGCGTACCACTTGAAAAACTCTTCTCTGTCTTTAGGCATCATGCTATCCACGCCGTAAAATTTAGGCTCAGGATAAGGACCTACATAGTTTTGGTGGTCTAAGGTGTTCCAGAAATGTGGAAAATAACCTTTCTTTTTTTCTGAAAACCGCATGGCTTTAGGGAGGCTGCTAAGCTTCATGGGCAAGAAAGACAGGCTATCAATGTAGGACTGCCGAAACTCTGAATCGCTAAAGCATAGAATTTTACCACCTTGCGCAATGATATCGGGCGTTATTCTCTCTTTTACTAAATGATTTAACAAAAGGTATGAGTCGAACCCTCTAGCATTATGTGCTATAAAGGTATAGCCTTTGTATTTGTTACGCCGGAATGTCTTAAAAAACTCAGCGACACAACCGTCTCCTTCGAACGTCCACTCCTTACCGTGAAAATCAATACAGCATAAGTAATTAGCTATATGAGTTCCTGTTTCCTGTCTAGTTTCAAAATCATAAAATATGTAATTGCTATTTGGCATTTCTTTCTTTACCGTTTGTATGAAACAGTTATGTTCAGTGTCTTTATCAAGTTTTTCGCCGCAGAGTTTACTCATCCTCTCATGACACACGTTTTTTACGGTTAAAAGGGTTCCGGTGTGTTACGCTATTGCAGTTTCTACAGTAGAACCCCGTTTCACACAATGAATATTCACCATCGCTCGACTGAAGCTTTGCTTTATGTACATCAAAACAGAATTCGGACCTACATAACCTCGAACAGTCTGGACGTTCAATTACGTTTTGAACATGTTTGTAACAATCCGAATTATGACAAATGTTACAGCTGAATTCGCATCGATGTTTCCGTGAATCGTTAAATCCTGAATGACAGAAACGACAAATGTAATTGAACCCCAAAAGCCCTGTGATGCTTTTAACACCGTAAAAGTGATTGTCGTGCAAAAACAAGTATAGCGTATTTTCATGTGGTGTCTTGCTGGCTTGAAAAAAAGAGTATCCGGCTTTATTGTCAGAACAGTAAAGGATTACAATTTTACAGTTCAATGATGTCTCAAATTTTGATATATCAGCAAAGGTTACCGCTGTGTCTTCAGTTAACCCAACATCATGTTGGATTTGCTTAGCAATCTGTTCTATTTGAAAACTGCTTCTTCCAGGATTCAAAAGTTGTATAACGCATAAAGCAAAACACATGTTGTCTCATTTTTTTTTGAACAACTTCTGAACTGAAGACCGACCGCATTTTTCTATTACCTGTACCGCCGCGAGGTGCCCGAACTATTGGGATTACTAATTCAAGAGTATTGTCCATAAAAATTTCACGCTTACTTTGAATTGCTTTTTTAAGCATGGTCAGAAAAGACTGCAAATCGATAGACCCATTAACAAGTTGAATGCGCGATAACAAATTGAGCGTATCACCTCTAATTTTAACAGTGACAACATCCTTGGGCGAAATCATTTAATTTGCCACATCTTTCAAACTGTTTAAAATCTCTAAAACATAATTATAAAAGTCTGCAAAGCTGTCAACATTAGCGATTGAGGAAAAATTCACCCTCCTTCTTATCTCGGTGTTGTTAAATCTGTCACGATTAATTATCCTAATATTAGGATCCAACCCGTTACCGAATTGTGCATTTTGAACATCGGAAGATGTTACGCACTCCTCAGCATTATCTATTTGAGGGTTTGACGTTTCAGGGATGTGTTGATTATCAGTTACAGAGTTTTGTGAAACGTTGACAGGGGGATCGATTAAGTTAACCAGATTGTCATTTAACATTATAAGACTTTGATTAAGATCATGAAACACATCTAGAGGAGGTAATGGTTCTTGAGATGTGTTTTCTGGAGATGTGACGTTACCGATGTGATATTGAGAAGGTAAGGTCAACGTCTCGTTCAAACCATTGACGGCTTCAATTAAATCCGGGTTTAACTGCGTAGATGACGGTTGATCATTTAGGCTATTTTGCAACATTAACAAATTACGATTTAATTTAAAAAAATATGTCCTCTTGTGATGTTGGTATATTGGGTGCATTTGGGACTGAGTTTTGGCTGAAATCTTCTGTCCGAGTATTGCTTATGTAACCCAGGTTAGAAATCAGTGTATTTAAAACAAAAATAAATAAATAAATAATAATAATGAAAAAGATGTATATTGAAGTAATTGTACAAAAATAATAATAAAGAAAAACAACAGGAATGCTAAATTTAAATGGGTATTTAAATTTGTTAATAAAACTTCTAAACTATTGGGATAACTATGGGTTTTGTGAGGTACGCACTGTGATGATGTCATCAGTGTGACGGACAGGCGCAGGGAGAGAGAACATGCGCTTTTCAACCAGCGAGTGTCAGCACTGATTCAAAGACGGGTATATCGGTCATTTTTGTTTAAAATGCATAAATAATGCATTAGATAATATTTTAACATGTGTAAAAATCTTATTTGGGTCATCTTAACATGGTTATTGATGTTATTGAAGTGGATGAAGTGCGATTGTAAACTCTGCCAGCTCTGACACGGTTGATTTAAAGAGTGTGGAAATTCTCCGGACTTGGTGAGTTTCAAAATATGACATGCAACTCTGTTAAATTAAGTCTTAATGTGATGTGTTAATGTTTTGAAATGTTTTATGTGAGTTTATATGCATCTATTGGTCACATGTTGTGTTGTAACTTTAGCATTGCAATTCTGGAAGCTCAAAAGTGTAAATTAGCAACTAATCATTTACATAACTGATTTTAAGTGCTTAAACTGTATTTCCCAAGTAGTTTAAGGTTACATGTGGAAGATGTGTTCAGTCTAGCAGTCATGTTAATTGTCTGTGATGTTGTGACACTGTTTGTATAAACAGGTCAGTTTTTTTCCCTTGAGCCTAAGTTGAGATGTTATCCTGAGATGGCGAGCCACCCAGTTGGAGAATCTTGAAAAGCATAATCAGAAGAGAATCCTGCGATTCAGCAAGTGTTGGAAGTTCATCCAGGATTACAGTTGGAATTTATCCATTTTTTCCCCGTGGTAATTTTTCCACGAAATTACCTCATGCTGATCTTTGCCCTGTTTGGCATTTTGCACAACTGAACATTTGCACTACACAAAGACTCTTTTGTTAATTGAATTTGTCATTTAGAGTAAGAAGACATTTCTGTTTTGTTTGTTTTCCATGTTTACATTTATTCTATGGACCAAATTTCTTGTTGCATATTACAATTGTTAGAGTGTTTTATTTATTATGGTTAATTGATTATTTCTCAGATCAGATTGACTTTACTGTAAAAAAATTTAATTTGTGGGTCACAGATTTAGTTCAAATGAGACAAGTAACCAAAGTAAAGCTCCAAAAAGAGTTATTATAAGACTTAAAATAGAAAATAATATAAATTAATTTAAAGTAAACAGATATTGGAAAGGTAATAATTCTAAAACTAGAGCAAGTTAACTATTAACGGAATAAATAGATATAGTGCAATAAAAATATATAAATTAACTAGCTACAAGGAGCTTAAACTTAGTTTTAAAGGGAAAGCATTATTTTATATTATCTGTGCTGTTTGCTATTTAATTTTATGGTTTTATTTTAATTTCCTGGTTTACCACTTTAAAGTAAACAAGCCATTTCAAGTCCTTCTCTTGGTCTGTCTGTTTTGTTACTGTTGTTAACCAACACTCGTGTATATATATTTTGTGCCCTCCTGTAGCGATCCTAGAATCTTGACTGGTCTATTAGTATATCCTTTCACATAGAGCTGTATAGAAAAAAATCTAGTAACCACTGCACTCCTAGTGGCGTGGGTTACACTTAGGCCTGATGGGCTCAAACTTTCATTTAACTGGTTGTCTGCGTCGATTAAATAAGGGTTTAACTGCGCAGATGACAGTTTATCATTTAGGCTATTTTGCAACATTAACAAATTACGATTTAATTCAAAAAATATGTCCTCTCGCGTTCTTGGTATATTGGGTGCATTTGAGTTTTGACTGGAAATTTCCCTTTGACTAGCAACATGGTGGACCGGTGTTACATTTTCATTCAACTGGTTAATTACATCGGATAAGAAAGGGTTCAGGGCTGTGTACTCATTATCAGTTCTCATTTTTTTATTTCTACTCTCTGCGTCCAAAGTGTTATTAGAACGCTTCTCTGCCATAGCTAATATGAAATATCCTTAACAAATCTACAATACCTAAAGACACACCTATTCAACGATTCAAGATTATTATGCAACAATGAAACAATCTCCGCAGGTGAACCGGTATAAACCACGTTATGAAGATCATCCAGTGCATTGTTAAGCCCGCGTCCTCCTTCAGCTGCGTGATGTTCTGGATGAAAATCCTCTTCTACATCACTGGCATGTAACAAAGTGTTAGAGAAAATAATTAAAGTTTTTGCACTCAAAGGACGCCTGACATTGTATATAAAAGCAAAATATATGTGATAGCAGCTCACCTGAAACACTTAATTCCGTCTCCGTGAAAATATCTTCAAATTCGGTATCATCAGGTATATCTAGAACAAAATATATTACGAGTAAACTAGATGACTTTACAATGTAAAAATCATAGTATTATTTTGGTCAAAAGTAGGTTAGAATGATAGAACAAATTCATACCTGTGTTGTTTGGAAATACTGGATATGGGGTAGGATTTTCGTTCTACTCTGTCATCGACTTCCTCCTCTGGTACAGTCTCTAAATAGGGAATAAACGAAAAATATAAATATGCAAGAGAAAAAAGACATTATAGTATTGAGTATTTATACTTTTATTTGTAACTTACGCAAAGGTCTCACAGTTGCTATGGGTCTTTGTAATGAAGAGGTATGTGTTGTAGTTTCAACCTCTTCGTCGGAAATTACAACAATTTTATCTTCTAAAAGATCAGTAAACATGTAAAACACTCTCTCAGTAACCTATCAACAAGTTTTATTTCACTACGCACATCTATGAGACAAAATAAATTACCTAGTAAGCTTGTGTTAATTTGTAAGAATATCCTACGAGCAATCTTACTCTGTAATAAAAAATATGAATTTAATGTTTAGTTAAAAGTAAAAAGTACATGTAAATTTACAACTATTTTGATAAGTCAACAGAAGATAGAAGTCAAATTTTTTCAAACTGTTTTACATCTCCATTAGGTTCTTATTGTAAAATAACTTGAATATCAGTTATTTTCAAATGTTTCTTACCGTTCACAAAAGCCATGGTCTCAGAGGAAATGATGAGGTTCTTTGGAGACTTGGTAAACAGTGAAGGTCTTGACTTGAGTGGGTGTCGGGTTGACCAGCTTTGGACATTTATACCTTGTTTAGATTTGGCTGTCGATGGGGGTAGATCACACCCATTCATCCGTTTTCTAAAACATTAATTTTGTAAAATATACATCTTTCTTACAATAGTAACAGGAATAAGCAAACCAGGTAAAAAAAATAAAAAAAAATCACTGTTATTCCAGTAACATTGATCTATGATTATTCTAAATCCCTACAATCATTAATTTATTGGTGTAGTTAATTCTAAAATAAATTAAACTTTGTGTTATGGTTTTAAAGAAGGTTTAGGAAACATTTGTGTGTTAACTGTTTAATTACCTCCGTGGAAAAGGAGACACCAATTTTCTTAAGGACTAACACACGTGTTAACTTTCACAGGAAAGGAGACAATTTTTCTTAATGACTAACACCTATGTAAACAATGAAAACACAACTACCCTACCATATGTCACCTTTGACCTTTAGCTGTCAAAAATGAATTAATCATAATATAAATAATAATATCACCTTTCACATGACCTTTGACCTTTACCTGTCAAAACAAAGTTTGACGATTTCACGCCTCTACCTCTCTCTTCCAGCCTCCTAACACACAGTATGAGTGCAGATCAATCCCTGCTATTCGTTATCACCCAGATGAGGATGGGTTCCCTGTTGAGTCTGGTTCCTCTCTAGGTTTCTTCCTATTACCATCTCAGGGAGTTTTTCCCTCAGCACCGTCACACTCGGCTCGTTCATCAGGGACGATCTGATCATTTTGATTCACATTCACATCTCATACACACTTAAATAATTATTTTGATTGTGTAAAGCTGCTTTGCGACAATGACAATTGTTAAAAGCGCTAAACAAATAAAATTGAATTGAAAATATAAATAGTTAACATGAGTAAATAAAACTGGGTGTCATTTTTTATACAAGTCAAGTCGTTCGAGTCAAAGAGGGACCATTGATTGTACAGAATAACAGAACGCAGTCCTGAGAGTAAAACCTCCCTTTATTTCTCTATATAATCCCCTGCACCATCAGAAGGGTCACTTCTCTTTTGGTCGTGGATATTCAGTGTCCTGTCTTCACTTAGACTGTCCTTACTCCTTTAGGACCTGTGGAGGTCTGTGCACACACACATTTTATAGATCCTACAGTTTGCAGGAAACTGAAGAGTGTGAAGGTGTGTGACTCTTTAGATCCTAATACAAAAGACTACTTTCCGCATATGAACTGTATAAAGTCTCTGGCAGATGTGATGTTTGAGAGACTGTTTAGTAATAAGTTCAGTTCAGCTCACTGTTTTCATGACCGTGTCACATCTGTCATTTGCAAAGTCAGTTTGAGTTCAGATTTAATTTCATGTCAAATTTAACAAAGAAATGTTTAATTAAAATGTTAATGTGCACATTGTTAATTTGTTTATAATTTGGTTTCAATAGATATATTGACCTGAAATAAAATACTCCTGGAGTAAAAGGTGAATACGATTTTACAAGTTAAAAAAATAAGTAAGTGTAACATAATCATTTTGTTAAATTTGTTAAATAATAATAGTTTTCTGTTCCATCCACCTTGTCTTTTAATTTTATCTACTTGTAAGGTTTTATAATACTGTAAGACATTGTAATCTAATAAGATGATTCCTGTGCCTTGAGAACAGACCCCTCACTGTGCTTCCTCATGCCTTCTGTGGCAACACCTTCTATATCCTGTATCCAGACGAGGATACATCCAGGTGGCTCTTGTCCTCTAGAACCCTTTAGTTTAATCAGGAAAATGTAAATGTATCTCCTCTCACCTGTCTGTCTCCGGGTCTCTCTATGACTGACATGTTAATGATGGTTCTTTTGATGTTCAGGACACAGCACTGTTTAAATGTGCTCTCTTTGCTGAGAACAAACAGAGATCTCCAGACATCATGCCTGCATGTGTGTGTATGTGTGTTTGTCTCTCCCGGTCGATCGGGCCCGGACCAGTAAGTGTATCAAGGTCCGGCAGACACAACAAGAAATAACTCTTCTTCTCTTAGCTTTAAACTTAGCTCGGAAACACACTTCATCATTTAAAACCTAACACTACTCAATTTGTTTTTATTGACGTAGAGTTACCACTGTATTAACTCATGCTTTTTATTATATTTCTTGATTTTTTTGTCTTTGTACTAAATGTAGATATTCAGATCTACTTAATAGTTTTACTGACTTTAACTCAATTCATAAGGTTTATTTAAATGATTTTACAACTTATATATTCACTCAATATTTTTAAGTGTAAAAAAACAAACAAACAAAGTTTTGGCCATTAAAACAGATTTTTTTCATGTGTACAATCTTTTAAACATGAACAGTTTTTCTCTAGTTTAAGCCTGTTATCATCACTTAAATTTAATTGTAGATGTATTATTTTAATAACACATTAGCAGACGTGAAAAACTATTGAGGACTCGGTTGTAGCATCCAATCCACAAGTTATTTCATTTATTTATTTCATTAACCAATCAACAGTTTTACTGCAAAAAACAATAAACATGAATAACAATTGAACAAAATAACAATGACAATTAACAAAGATAACAATAAAAGAAGAACATTGGATTAGGGTGTGTGGGTTTTATTTTGGATGGGAAATAAACTTTAAAACTGACACGGACAGCGTTGATAAAGATATTCCCGTGCAGCCACCAGACCGACAGTACATGCCACATTCACCATTGTTAACATCTTCCTGTGTGTCACACATTTAATAAATAAAAAGCAGAATTAGTACGGGCAGTTAAAAAAGTATCAGGAAATTTATCAGAAAAATTCAACTCACCATTTTTCTGTCTCTCTCTCTACCTTTTCCTCTGCCTCTCTCTCTGCCTTTTCCTCTGCCTCTCTCTCTGCCTCAGCCTTCATCTAATAAGTAAAAACAAATGGGTTTAGTACTTTTATGGGAAAAGAATCAGTGGCATGGTGGTGTGGTGTGAATGGAGGTTTCTCATACCACAGTGAGTTATTAAAGAACAGGTTGTGCATTTTAGTGCCGAGAAAAAGCATTTGCCCCTTCCTAATTTGCCCCTTTTTTGCATATTTGTCACCCATAAATGATTCAGATCATCAATATTAAATATTACACAAAGATAATCTGAGTAAATACAAACGCAGTTTTTAAATGATGAGCTCATGTATTGAAGGAAAAAAGCTGTACAAACCTACCTACCCTTACTAAACCATGAATGAACTGTGATTTTTAAAAAGCTGAGTTAAATTTCACGTTCCACACACAGGCCTGATTACTGCCAGACTGGTTGGATCAAGAAATCACTTAGCTGTCTGAAAAAGTGAATCCACAACCACTTCAGGGACAGCGGCGACACACGGCGCATGTGGCAGGGCTTACAAGCCATCACAAACTACAGGACGACATCACCTGCCTGTGATGGTGACGGCTCCCTTCCAGATGCGCTGAACAACTTCTACGCTCGGTTTGACAGGCAGAACGACGTGGCGGCGAGAAAGACCACCCCTCCTCCGAACGATCAGGTGCTGTGTCTCACTACAGCTGAGGTGAGGAAAACTCTACGCAGAGTCAACCCACTTAAAGCTGCTGGACCAGACAACATTCCAGGCAGAGTGCAAAGATAATGTGCTGAACAGCTGGCTCTCCACATCTCTCTGAGCAGCGCCGTCGTTCCCACGTGCTTCAAGGCCACCACCATTGTCCCCGTGCCCAAGAAGTCTTCTGTGTCCTGTCTCAATGACTACCGTCCCGTTGCACTTACACCCACCATCATGAAGTGCTTTGAGCGGCTTGTCATGAGACACATCAAGACCCTGCTGCCCTCCTCACTGGACCCACTGCAATTTGCGTACCGTCCTAACCGCTCAACGAACGATGCCATCTCCACTACACTCCATCTTGCCCTCACACATTTGGACAAGAAGGACACATACGTTCGAATGCTGTACATAGATTTTAGCTCAGCATTCAACACTATCATCCCCCAACAACTGATTGGGAAGCTGAACCTGTTGGGCCTGAACACCTCCCTCTGCAACTGGATCCTGGACTTTCTGACCGGAAGGCCTCAGTCAGTACGGATCAAGAACTGCACCTCCAGCACCACCACACTGAGCACTGGGGCCCCACAAGGCTGTGTGCTCAGTCCCCTGCTGTTCACACTGCTGACTCACGACTGTATAGCAACACACAGTTTGAACCACATCATTAAGTTCGCTGATGACACGACCGTGGTGGTTCTCATGAGCAAGAATCACGAGTTCTCAGCGTACAGAGAGGAAGTGCAGAGGCTAACGGACTGGTGTAAAGACAACAACCTGTCTCTAAATGTTGACAAGACAAAGGATATGGTTGTTGACTTTAGGAGGACACGAGGCGACCATTCTCCGCTGAGCATCAACGGCTCCTCTGTGGGAATCGTCGAAAGCACCAAATTCCTGGGTGTCCACCTAGAGAAGGACCTCAGCTGGTCCCTCAACACCAGCTCCCTACACAAGAAAGCCCAACAGCGTCTCTTCTTTCTGAGAACACTGAGGAAGGCCCAGCTTTCACCACCGATCCTGACCACCTTCTATAGAGGGACTATCGAGAGCATCCTGAGCGGCTGCATCACTGTCTGATTTGGGAATTGTGCCATATCGGACCGCAAAACCCTACAGCGGATAGTGAGGACAGCAGGACAGCGGAGAAGATCATCGGGGTCTCTCTCCCTTCTATTGAAGACATCTACACCACCACACGCTGCATCCGCAAAGCCACCAGCATTGTGGCTGATCGGACACACCCCTCTCACACAGACTTCACACTCCTGCCATCTGGAAAAAGGTACCAAAGCATTCGGGCTTTGTGTGTTTCGGGCTTTAGATCTTTAAGTCCATCTCATGAAAAATCGGAGCAGAAACAAAGGTGTTGCGTTTATATTTTTGTTGAATGTAATATTTAAGCCAGAGGAACAATGTTGAATAAGGAAATGTTTCATGTGTTATTAATGCACAGGAATTTGCTATTTCAGTCACAGTGATCTACGATTATTCTCATTCCCCTACAATCATTCATTTATTGGTGTAGTTTATCCTTACATAAATTTTTAAAGTTTTGTGTTATGCTTTTAAAGAAAGTTTAGGAAACATTGTGTGTTAATGTGTTAATGTGTTTAATGACTTAAACATGTGTAAACATTTACTACTTGACTTGATACCCATTCTTAATGACTTAAACAACTGTATAAACAATTAAGGGACAACTACCCTAATGACCCTTCCATATGTCACCTTTGACCTTTAGCTGTTAAAATTAAAACTATAGCAATCATAATATAAATATTCACATCACCTTTGACCTTTAAGCAATCAAAGTTTTTGACGTTTTACCTCCTACATTTCTCTCTCTGCCGTCACCCTTGGCTCGCTCATCAGGGACAATCTCATTATTATCCAGACACATTTTTCTCACACATACACATTTTCATAAATTTTCTTTTCAGATTTTCTTTTCATTTTTGTGAAGCTGCTTTGAGACAATGACCATTGTTAAAAGCGCTATATAAATAAAATTTAATTGAATTGAAATGAATTAGCATCATGGTTTCGGAACATGTGGGACAGACCGAAATTTCTGAGACTGGTTTTGGGTTCTCCAATGTATGAAACATAAATCTGTCACTGAAAGTATGAGTTCTGACCAATGTACAGACAAAACCTCTCTTATTTATACAGATTTCTATTAATTTCACATTTCAGAGACCCAACCTACTAACCCTCACCACCATCCACCCATATGTGAAGAAAAACCCTAAACACTATAAATGAGATGAGCAGTGTACCGGGATAATGATGCTCTCTCCTGACAGAGAATCAATACCGTTAACACTTAAATATTTAGTTGGGAGGCTCCAGTAACGCGACACTAACTGTAAGAGGATGTAAGGTGCTGTTATCGCCCTCTACTGAGCTCTCCAGAAGTTGAAACGAATTAGCATCGGTGTAGATTCAGTAACAAATTCGGCTCAGTGGAGTGGGGGGGTATGAAAGTCCATAAAGGACAGATTTATGAAAAGTTTAATGACACAACAAATAAGTGTACATTCCTGTTCTGTGCATATAATAGAAATAAAGTTTACTATGAATAAAGATTTTTCCGCTTACTAATAAAATTAGTGTAAATTAAGTCAAGTTACCTGATTTATTAGATCCTGTATTTCCTGTATAAGACGCCTAAGGTCCTCTAGTTGTTGCTAAAACAGAAAATGTAAATTAATTTGACTATTTATTTAATTGTGTGCATGTGTGTCTGTGTGTATATGTGTGTATTTATAATAAAATATGCTATTGATAAAGCAAACATGTCCATGTGGTTTATCCCTTTGACACCACAAGCAAGTTTTCAACAATAATAATTATTTATGAATGAAAGAGTGTCAGTTTGTATTTTTATCCACTTAAAGTTACATTTCATGTTTAATGAACAACCTTAAAACAAGTTATCACAAGTTACTCAAATTGCCAAGTTACTGAGAAACTGTAGAAGTTTAAACTCATCTGTCCTGAAGATGTCAGAAACCTTAAAGTTACAGCTTTACTGGTACAAAGCACTAACACTGGACACTTCCATAAATGTTAATGAACAGTTCACTTCTACAAGTCCCTGTGAATGATCTGCTACTATTAAATCACCTTCAGCCTAATCAGAGTGCAGACCTGAGCAGTAACGAAACATTAGTTTAAAGCCATAAATATATCACCTGTAAATCTTGTCTGCTGGTGCTGGGCTCCTCCTCACCCCCTGTACCCTGCACTGAACTTGATGGCTGTAAAGGAAGAGAATAAGCATATTAATTTTCCTATCAAGTTCACAACATTAATCTATAAGTTGTTGAACAGAGACGTCATTAAGAACAAAACTGAGTGAGTGAGACTCACATGATTTACGATTGCATCTCTGAGGAGCTCGACCCCCTGCCTCAAGCTTCACACACACACACACACACACACACACACATTTACACATCAATCATTATCAGGAAATGTCAGAATAAAACTATACAGACATGTTTATCTCTCTGACTGTTAATTCACACAAAGCCTGAACCGCTTTAAAGACCTCAACATTTTCATTCTAGATTCTGATTGTTTAGAAGGTGATCATTAATTCTCTATAAATTAATCAATAAATTTTGATGTTAATGAAGGTGAGATGTTTATTTAACATTATGATGTTGATGATGGAAGGAGTCTCCAGCGCTTTGTAACACTCAGATGTAACACTTATTTGTGGTTTCTAGCTAACATGGCAAGCTGTGTATTTGTTTTTTAATGAGATGATGTACATAAGAGTGTGTTCCTGTAAACTACAAGCCCATAAGCCCATGGGGCAGTGGGGGCTCAAAGGGTTAAGGCACTGAGTTACTGATCAGAAGATCACCGGTTCGATCCCCAGCTCCACCAGGTTGCCACTGTTGGGCCCTTGAGCGCGGTCCTTAACCCAAACTGCTCCAGGGCGCTGTATCCTGGCTGACCCTGCGCTCTGACCCCAGTTACACTGGGATATGCGAAGAAGGAATTTCCCTCTGGGATTAATAAAGTTCTAATTATTATTATTATAATAATGTCTGCTACCCTTGCAATTGTTTCTCCACGTCACTGACGGTCACGGTGCTGTCCTCCTCCATTTCAGCAGGTTTTTGTCCTCAGGCAGTTGTTGAAGTGCTGATGCTTGTTCTTGTATGAATCCCTGTGCAGACGTAACAGAAAACAGTGTTACAGGAGAGAGATTAATGTTTTACACTCACTTATTCTGAGGTTCCCCTGGAATGTAGTGAGAGTCACACTCTTTTACAAACTGCACCTTCTTCTGACACCATGACATCATCTTATCACACTAATACAACAATGTAGTCGTATTTCACGCACTTCAGTAGTCCATACATTCAGTATTATGCACGCTTCAGTATTTTTAATACTTTATTAAAAAGTACAATTTACTGTATAATTTAAGTACAGTTTTCTTAGCGTGTTACAAGTGTTACATAGTGTGGGTTTGGCAGCTGCACCACGAGATGTAATAGTGTTTATAAGAACCTTGGCCGTGGTTCTTTAGTACTACTGGAAGGTCTGAGGGAAGGGCACTCTCACTACGATGGCGAATGGGGCCATCCGTTGGCCCTTAACTAACTGCCTGGCCAGCCAGGGAGACCAACGAGATGGAGGAAGGGAACGGGCGGCGTAACACACAGCGCTAACCACTCCTTCCGCATGCGCGAGCTCACATACGCCCCTGATTGGCTGTAGAACCGTGATTAATGTAGGAGCACTAAGTACCTCCCACCCCTCCCCTTTGAGAGAGCTCGGCCAATCAGCTCTCTCTAGACCTCCGGCTGCGAGAGGTTACAGCATCACCCTTCTTAAATGTGTGTAAATTTTAGATCTGTACCAAATTTCCCATATTTACATAAAGCACAAAGTGGGCTTTCATAATGTCGCAGATGTAAATATGTTCTTCATGTGAGACTTTTATACTTGTCTAAGTACACATACCAGAAAATACAATTTCCAAACTCCTAAAAAATAAATGCAGGATTATTTTTTATAGTCTAATGAAAAATGCTTTTCTAAAATGTTGGCTATTGTTATCTACTTCACATATTTGTTAATTTAGTTTAAATGAGGTTTGGGCTCGGGGTGTCGAGTGTCGTGATCCTCCTTCAATTTCCTTCGTGGTCTAATCAGCGCTCAACCGCACGCATGAAGTTTTCCAGAGCCACCGGCAGAAGTAGACAGATGACAGAAGTAGAGTAATGATTATGAACGCGTCGGGAAAACAGCAAGCAGACTGACTCTGACCATTTTAATGATTCATCGATAAATTAGTGATGTCTTTGATCTAGGCCTTAAGCCATGAAGGTAATCATGTCATCTCTTCGTCTCCGCACCAGTGGATGCGCCTACAATTCATTTTCCATACGAATTACATAATCTAAAGTTTGTTTTCCATTAGTTTATATAAAAGCAGACGTTTCGCTTTCTATAAGTATATATTTTTAACATCCGTGAGGCGAGAATACAGAGTTCATTTTCTGATGCATTACAACAAAATACAGAATAGCGCCCCCTGTTTGCTTTCATTATTTTACAAAATCATAACGTTTTTGCGTCATTGTGAGTGCATTTAAATAAAAGTAGAGTCTCATAAAGGCTATATATAATTTATAAAGTTTTATTATATGGTTTTTGCACATTAATCTGACAAACTTTTTCTGGCCATATGCTTTGCTTAAATTCGATACAAATAAGAAACGCCTATATTTAATTTAAATTCTAAATTTGTACTGTAAGTTTAGTACTGTGATTGTAAATTCATTTAATGTTTAAATATTCATTATTTATTAAAGAAAATTATGATGATCATAACAGCCTACTGCATTTCATTCTTATAATAACGCAAAAAACACAAGCGGGGATGAATGACCTCGACATCTGCTGACCCAGATCAGCAGATGTCGTGACATTGTCCTGACAATGTTTTAATTTTATGATCATTTAGTTGTATTTATTTCAGGTAATAAATCTAATACAGATTTAAAGAACACAAAATTTAAGATGACACAAGACCCTACACGCGCAGCTTTTCTAATTACACATGATAAAATCTAAAGGCTCACTGCGTTAACGTTTACTTTGCTTAAATTCGATCCTAAAAAGATTTAATCTAATTTAATTTCTAAATTTGTACTTTAATTTTAGTACTTGATTATAAAATCACAAAGTTTAATCTTGATTTTATCTGCAACTACGTGCGGCTCTAGATGAGCTGCGGCTTATTAATCCTGGAGAGAATGAACTGATGCCCGAGGCGTCGGTCTATAGTTATATAGCGCCACTCAGCGGTAAAAGCCAGCAAGCGCACAAACCCCAATGCTGTTGCCGTGCGCCGCAACGGTAAAAGTAGAATACCGCTTGTCTACCTACTGTATGTTAGAGTAGTACAGAAGATGTATAAAAGCTGTAAGCAGTGGTGAAATGTGCGGTAGGTGTGACAGAAGAGTTTAAAGTGGAGGTGGATCTGCATCAAGGATCGGCTCTGAGCCACTTCTTGTTTGCTATTATGATGGACAGGATGACAGATGAGTTTAGACAGGAGTCTCCATGGACTATGATGTTTGCAGATGACATTGTGCTTTGTAGCAAGAGCAGGGAATAGGTGGAGGAAAATTTGGAAAGGTGGAGGTATGCTCTGGAAAGCAGAGGAATGAAGGTTAGCTGTTAGGAACCTAAGTGAACCCCAGTGAGGCTACAGGGAGCAGAGGTAAAGAAGGTGCAGAATTTTAAGTACGGTCCAGAGCAACGGACAGTGTGGAAAGGAGGTGAAGAGGTGGGTACAGGCAGGTTGGAATGGGTGGAGAAAAGTGTCAGATGTGTTATGTGACAAAAGAGTATCAGCGGGATAAAAGGACAGGTGTAGAGGACTGTAGTGAGACCAGCGATGCTCTGCGGCTTAGAGACAGTGGCACTGAAGAAAAGACAGGAGGCAGAGTTAGAGGTACTGTAGCAGAGCTGAAGATGTTGAGGTTCACCTTGGGAGTGACAAGGATGGATAGGATCAAGAATAAGTCCATCAGAGGGACAACCCATGTTAGATGTTTTGGAGATAAAGTCAAAGAGGCCAGATTGAGATGGTTTGGACATGTTCAGAGGAGAGATTGTTGTTTACTTACACTACTAATTTATTTAAATGATGTTTGGGCTCCGGGATGTTGAGCCAGCACCGTCATCCTTCTCTTTAATTTCCTACATAGTCTAATCAGTGCTTAACTGCACGCATAAAGTTTTCCAGAGCGCACTGGCAGAAGTAGACTAATGATTATGAATGATGATTTTGAAATTACAGTTAAAATTACAGTGCAGTTGAAGCATTTTAACTGTACTTTTAGTACTGCAATTGTGAATTTGTTTAATTACAATGTTTCACTTGAATTTATCTGCTATCACGTGCAGCTCTCAACAAGCTGCAGATCATTGATCCTTGAGAGTATGAACTAAGTCTATAGTTATAGCGCCACTTAGTGGTAAAGCCAGCAAAGACACACCCCTAACGTCATCGCGGTGGTAAAACTATTATTCTGGTACCATTTATATATGTCTAATTTGTGTGTCTTTTTAACTAAACCAAGAGCTCACACTTAACAGGTGGCATGCTGCTCTCTTTAATGCTTCTCTTTGTCTTTTCTTTAGCCCTGTTACTGAAGCGATGTGTTCTTAAACCAGATGCTACCTAATGTTCACACTCCATGTGCTGGTTTCTAGGGCCCTGAATAGACAAGCTTACAGGTGCAGTGGTTGCGCTTACGGCGACGTCGCTTCACAACCACACATATGGGTGACCTCATGGAGATCTGACTGTTCAGAACTAGAGTTAGGCGTAGCCGTCTGCGGACCTGCCTGTTGTAAACAGTGCAGTGTCACCTCGCGGATCTGCCCCTCGCAAGACCCGTGTCATTACAGAAAATATAGCTGCAAGCAATAATGAGCGGGACCGAGCACCATGCGCTATCACCACCCGCGCACAACACACATGAGTATGAGTGTGCACGCGCGTGTGTGTGTGTGTGTACAATAGGCCCCAGATGCTGGAAAAAAAAGCATCAGTCACTCACTGATGTCACTCAACGTGATGTAACTGAACATGATGTCACTCAATATAATGTCACACAGAAAGTTATTAACCACTTTTCGGCGCAAGTTTAAGGCATTGTCACAGCTGACCCGTTTGAGATATAAAAAATTTTGCATCCTGAATGTCTTTAGATCACATGGGCCCGGTTTGTTGACAATCGTATAAATACCCTAGGAGGAGTAAATCAAAATCCATGCGTTTTGACAAACGACCCAAAATAACTGATTTAATAACCTGCCGAGTTGAGTGCGGAAGTTGTTCGACTCAATGAGCTTTAAATGTGTTCCGGGTTTCACGTGCATAAGTGCAAATGTATATGAGCTATGCAGCAAAATCTTGTGTGAGGGCCCCTGAGGGCCCTGTGCCACGCCCTCTCAGGCATCCATTCTAACCTGTTGGAAAAGGTTTATGAGTTTTTGAGCCTGTTAAGATGCCCAAAAATCCAAAAATGGTGAAAAAAAATCCTGAGGAAAACAATATGGTCCTTTACACACTATGACGACATAGGATTGGTGTCATAGTGCTTGGGCCCTAATGAGCACCATAATGTACTGAATATTTAACTGCATGGAGCACAGTATTCCCTTCTACTGAATACTGAAGTGAACATGGTCCAGAACCGCTGTCGTGTCCTGTGGGCCAAGGTTTATAACTTTGTTTTAAAATAAACAGTGTTCAATGGTCCGACAAGTCCAAATTTGACATTCTTATTGGAAATCACTGGCGTTGTGTCTTCCGTGTTAAAGACGTGCGAGACCTTCCAGTGCGTTATCAGCATTCAGTTCAAAAGCCAACATTTCTGATTGTATGAGGTGTATAAATCCATACAGCATGGGCAGTGTGCATGTTTTGGAAGGCACTATGAATGCTGAAACGTGTATATAAAGGTTTTAGACGACATCTGCTTCAGGGAAGACCTTGTGTATTTCAGCAGGGCAATGTAAAACCACATCCTGCAGATATAACAACAGCATGGCTTCGTAGTTGAAGCGTCAGGGTGCTGAATTTGCCCGTCTGCAGTCCAGATCTTTGCCCTATAGAGAACATTTGGTGCATCTGCACTCTTCAGCAGCTGGGATGTGTATAAGAGGCGAGAATAGAACCAAATTGCAACAACAAAACTGCGAAACTCATAACCTCAATGCCCAGACGTCTTCAGAGGAGATGCTACATAACAGTAAACATGCCCATCCCAACTATTTTG
Organism: Clarias gariepinus; assembly: GCF_024256425.1. Classification (NCBI taxonomy): domain Eukaryota; kingdom Metazoa; phylum Chordata; class Actinopteri; order Siluriformes; family Clariidae; genus Clarias; species Clarias gariepinus. Next base: position 33,945,204 of record NC_071110.1, on the reverse strand, counting down.
AGACCTGTAGCAGGCATTAAATTTGAAATGAACTCATTTTGTGGATAAAAGTGTAAAATTTCTCAGTTTAAACATTTATGTTCTATTGTGAATAAAATATTGGCTCATGTGATTTAAAATTGCTTTAGTTTTGATTTTATTCAAATTTAAAAAATGACCCAACATTTCCGGAATTCTGGTTGTATAACTATAATACATACACACACTTTTCTCTGCCAAGTCTGGATCCGGAGCCCATGGCCAGTCAATCCAGACCCAGCCCACACCTCAAACTTGGAACGCAAACTGTAACGGACTGTATGTTAACTACTTTGAAATAAGGACACTTTATACCTATTAATATACTCTTATTTTTGTAGTCTCTCTGCAGATCACTACGGTGTGATCCTGACCAGAGTTTCGGGTGCTCCCTTCGAGGGGTCACCACAGAACAAACCGATCCGCACAACAACTTGGCACAGGTTTTACGCCAGATGCCTTTCCTGTCGCAACCCTTTCATTGTTGCAGGACACATGCAAAAAAAAATAATCCAACTGTTCAGAATGAAAATCTGTCAAATTAAGATTTTTCTCCTGTACTTAAAATTTCTTCTAAAACATCTGTAAACTTGTTGGAGCTGTTTAGGTTCGCAAGCAACAATTTGAGGAAAACAGTGGCATTAATTTTGCAACTTACATATTTTGGAGCTTTCTGACACTGTATGTTTCTTTTACATTAAGTTGCTGGTTTAAGCATCTGAATGCAGTCACACAGACGGGAGACATTTGGAAATGGTATTTTATGGATATTGACAAATTTCTGTAAGAATGATGTGTGGTATTTGTAACTTTACATTACAAAGGTTACATGTCCCAAAAGGTTACATGTCCCAAATATTCTAATTTCTTCTTAAATATACATATGCCATGTATAATTACATATAGCTTTTTGTCCGGATGCCTGTGTGCTATAATTACCTGCTAGTGGACCTCTGCTTGTCTTTTGCGCTGTGGCTTAAACCCTCTGATGGGGGTTCAGTAGATACGAGATCAGCCTAACACACCCGTGTTCACACTGTGACACCGCCTGGGACACGCTCACAGAAGAACTAAAGTTAATGCCTACTGTGACATCACAGTATGACGGAGGCTGATGACGACGCCACCTACACACCTGTCCTGGGATTGGACATCGCACCTGTCAATCATGGTTTCCAGCGCGACCGCAATTCTCGTGGGAACCAATGAGGCAGCCGAGTATAAGAACTCGGAAGTGACGCAGCAGCGGCGCGGCTTTTTCTTACATTCATATAGATGTTATGGTGATGGTAGTGAGTTGTGAATGGTGTGTGTGTGTGTGTGTGTTTGTTATGGAAGTATAATAGTGCCAAAATTCCTCAAAGCAAAATAGCAGGTTGAATTACATGAACTGAAAAAAACGTGTTGCAATAAATATGTTTGAATTTTTCTGCATTGCAATTTGATCTGAATTGAAAAAAATTCTTAGAGCATTTACAATGTTTGAAATTTTTGCCACTGCAATTTATTGTGGTTGTATATTTCAAGTAAAAATGTAATCCAAGCATTTAAAATTCAATGCAAAAATATTCAAGTTACTAAATTGCAGTTCAAAAATATTTTCAAGTGTTAAAAATACAATCTTCATTATTTTTCAATCTTACAAATTCAGGTAATAAAATTCAGGTTGCAAATATTCAGGTCTTCACATCCGGGATATCACAGGAAGAGCAGTGGAGAGCCGGTTGCTGCTGTCCGTGCCGCAGTGTACTTTAAAGTGTGCTTCCTGCTCCCTGTGTAGTCTACTTCTCACAAACTACTTACCGATCGGAACGCAGCCCTCTTAACTAACAGGCCGGGTTGCCATTTGCACAATAAACGGTGTAATGTGTTAAAATGATCCCTCTGCCGTAAACACTATATTCAAAGCAAAGCCAGCGCTGTTTCATTCACACGCGCGAGCGATGGGTTTCCCGCCCCTGAGCTCGGTGATGTTCAGTCACATTCAGTAACCAGAGGGGATTAATTTATTCAGCAGCAGCAACAACATACATGATGTTTACACTTTGTTACATTTATATTGCTTATAAATAAAGGTAAACACAAAAACTTTGTAATTAAGAAAAACGTAAAGTGTGGATAGTACGGTTTAATGTCAGTCTGATTAAAATATAATATAAATAAATTATATAAATGATTTTATGCAACGCAATTACAACATTTCAGTTTAATATTAAGTATGAAGTCATAAGTCTTCATGTAGTTATTTGAACAGTTAGTAGTATATACTGTATGTGTGTGTTAGTGTTTCATATGTGTGTGTATGAGTGAAGTGTGATTTAAGCCCCATACGGCGCCTCATTAATACCTGTCGCACTGTGACTGTCACTTATAACATTGTACACCATTGGCTGCACTGCAATTAACCCCATTTCTATTTTTTATTGTAATTTATAATCATTATCTTTATATACTTTTATATATAGTTTATATATAGTTTTTGTCCATCGTTGCACAAGTACCTCTGGTCAGTTCCCACATCACCCTGTGTGTACTGACTGTATACTGACTGTAAGATATACAGTGTGGAGTCTATAACCTGTCTTACTGTTACTGTCTCTATTGCTGTTGAATATCTGGAATTTCCTTCCGGGTCAATAGAGTATCTATCTATCTATCTATCTATCTATCTGTCTGTCTTTATTCTTTGTCTTGAATTGTCCCTATCAGAGTCAGACTTCTGCAGTTACTCTGGTGTCACGCGCTGAACTCATGATGTTTGACTGCTTCCTAAATTAGTTTCTGCTGCTGTACAGAATTTTTCCACAGACTGTAACATCACCGAGCTCAGGGGCGGGAAACCCATCGCTCGCGCGTGTGAATGAAAGAGCGCTGGCTTTGCTTTGAATATAGTGTTTACGGAGGAGGAGTAATTTTAACACATACACACTTTATTGTGAAACTGGCAACCCGGCCTGTTAGTTAAGAGGGCTGTGTTCCGATCGGTAAGTAGTTTGTGAGAAGTAGACTACACAGGGAGCAGGAAGCACACTTTAAAGTACACTGCGGCTCGGACAGCAGCAATCGGCTCTCCACTGCTCTTCCTGTGATATCCCGGATGTAAAGACCTGAATATTTGCAACCTGAATTTTATTACCTGAATTTGTAAGATTGAAAAATAATGAAGATTGTATTTTTAACACTTGAAAATATTTTTGAACTGCAATTTAGTAACTTGAATATTTTTGCATTGAATTTTAAATGCTTGGATTACATTTTCACTTGAAATATACAACCACAATAAATTGCAGTGGCAAAAATTTCAAACATTGTAAATGCTCTGAGGATTTTTTTCAATTCAGATCAAATTGCAATGGAGAAAAATTCAAACATATTTATTGCAACACGTTTTTTTCAGTTCATGTAATTCAACCTGCTATTTTGCTTTGAGGAATTTTGGCACTAATATACTTCCATAGTTTGTGTGTGTGCGGCTCAGGGTGCACACAAACAGCACGTAGAGTTAAGGTGTGTTCTATGGAACTCCAAAGTGTTCAAAATTAAATAAATAAATAGGACATGATGAAATAAATAACTCTTTAAATAAATAAGACACATACATGTAATATGAGAATGATATTGTGAAATAATGGAACATATTTTGAAAAAAAGCTTATTATTGTAAAATATATTGCACTCTGCAAATGATTTTCCCCAATAACAGAGATTATTGCAGAGGCATTTTATTTAATTCCAGCTGTTTTTATTCCAAAATGTAATTTTCTCAAAGTCAGTTTTTATTTAAAAATCCCGTTTTTCACGATGGCCTATTTATTTCATAATGCGACTTTTCAGCAGAATGAGTCGTTCTGTCAATCAGCGCCAGTGGGTGGGACCTGCGCCGCTACAGCTAGCGATACCGTGCTGGGCTCAGTGGCGGACTGGCCGTCTGGAGTACCGGGCGATCTCCCGGTGGGCTGCTGGTCAATGTGGCGGCCCAGTCAGTATGTAAATTTAATTTAAATGACGGAAACTATAATATTGCATCTCTTTTCACGCAGATAGATGAGTGCGTTAATGGTACGGGCGCCACCGATAAAGTGCGTGTGTTCTGTAACGGACACCACTGTGTTGTATATCACATCCTGTATGTACAGTATGTTGTATATCACATCCTGTATGTACAGTATGTTGTATATCACATCCTGTATGTACAGTATGTTGTATATCACATCATGTATGTACAGTATGTTGGCCCTTATGAGTCGCTGCGCGTGTCTGCTGAGGAGGTGTGCGCGTGAGGGGGTGTGTGTGCGCGTGAGGAGGTGTGGGTGCGCGCGCGTAAGGAAGTGTGTGCGCGCGTGAGGAGGAGAGAACAGAGCAGGAGCTCAGCTGTGCTGCTCCCCACCGAAACGCTCTATAGTTTTACCCTTTTCTTTACTTTTACTGTATGTTTTGTATTATAGTTTTGTGACGCTGATAAAGGTTTTGTGCTGAACGCTATTGTTGGCTCTGAGCGCTTTTTTCCCGCCTATCCGGCCCAAAGCGGCACAGTTTGTGTGCATGTGAATGTATTATAATCCTATTCCATACGTGTTCTGAAACCACGCCCCCTTTCACTTTTAATTTACAGAGGGAGAGATATGGATCATTTCTCGATACCGCAAAGAATAAATAATTGCCATGGATGAAAATTGAAAAAAAAAGAAAAGGTGGAGCTGAAAATTTATGCAACAAGAAGAAAAAGATTTAAAAGCGGGTGCTGTAAAACTCTTCAAATTAACAGATTCTGCCTTTGGCGTGAGGGGAAATTACAGTTCCACAGGCTCTGACAGCTCTAACATTACGGTCAGGGACAGAGAGTCTGGATCCAGCAACCTCAGGGTCAGTGATGATGATGACCAGCACCTCTCCCCTTCTGTACCCAACACCTCTCCCCTTCTGTACCCAACACCTCTCCCCTTCTGTACCCAACACCCCTCCCCTTCTGTACCCAACACCCCTCCCCTTCTGTACCCAACACCCCTCCCCTTCTGTACCCAACACCTCTCCCCTTCTGTACCCAACACCCCTCCCCTTCTGTACCCAACACCCCACCCCTTCTGTACCCAACACCCCTCCCCTTCTGTACCCAACACCTCTCCCCTTCTGTACCCGAGCCAAGTGAAAATCAACTGAACAGATAAATTGGAATAAAATCAGAGGCAGCATTAGTTCGTGCTAGTAAACTAGTTACTCATTTTAATTAATATTAATTCAAAATAAGGCTGAAAAAATATTATTTTGAAATAATACTGACTACAATAATAATTACTAGCATGAGCTGATGCTGCTACTGATTTTAATCCAGCTTACCTGTTCAGTTTGATTGGCATCATTTTCACTCAGGTAGATCATGGGAGAGGTGTTGGTCATCATCAGCAGGCACTGGTTCATCATCACTGACCTGCTGCACTTACAGATTACACTGATTGGTGTATACTTGCTTGCTGATACACTAAGTGGTGTATTTTACACTGACTGCATCAAGATGATCCTCCCCGACCTGCTAAAATATTGTCTTTATAGTTTTATGTTGTTGGTCTTAATCTTCTTTCCTTGTTTTACAAATATGACCCAATGTACACTACCGTTCCAAAGTTTGGGGTCACTTGCAAATTTCTTTGTTTTTGTTTAGTGATTTATTTTCTACATTCTACAACAATACTGGGGATTTCAAAACTATAAAATAACACATATGGAATTAGGTAATTACGTAACAACAAGAAAAACAAGAGTTAGTTGTTATTTTAAGACACAGAGGTCGGCCTTTCTGTAATAGTTCTTGCAAGAACAGTATTGTCAAGTGCATTCGCGAAATCCGTCAAGCACCATAATGAAACTGTCTCTCATGAAGACCGTCCCAGGAGGGCGAGACCAAAACCTACCTCTGCCGCAGACGAGAAGTTCATTTAGAGTTATCAGCCTAAAAAATGACCAATTAACACCCAGCACCTGAGATTAGAGGCGTTATGAAGTCTTTACAGAGCAGAAGTAGCAGAAACATCTCACCATTAACTGTTCAAAGGAGATTAATGCATTTTTTGGACGCCTTCAGCATTCCTTTACAATGTAAAGGATAAAAATCAGGAACCATCATGGAGTTAGAAAGTGACCCCAAACTTTTGAACAGTAGTGTATGTTCAGTGATTCTTTAAATAATATACTTAAAAAGCATTTATTTCTGTATTGCGTTATATTTTTATACTAGTAAGTTGTGTGCTAAGTCAAAAGTCACGGAAGATGGCGGACTGATGTGAACTTCAGCCAGTTCTGCTCATTTTAGCAGATCAGATAGAGATAAATAATTTACCAGTAGACAGTGTACTGCCACCTACTGCATGGGACACGTATTGCACCATTAGACCTAACTCGATACTTCATGCGCTATTAATTACGTCTGAATAAAGGAGCAACCAATCACACAGCTGGCTCCGCCCTATCGCTCTTGATTGACAGAACGACTCATTCTGCTGAAAAGTCGCATTATGAAATAAATAGGCCATCGTGAAAAACGGGATTTTGAAATAAAAACTGACTTTGAAAAAATGACATTTTGGAATAAAAACAGCTGGAATTAAATGAATAAAATGCCTCTGCAATAATTTCTGTTATTGGGGAAAAACATTTGCAAAGTGCAATATATTTCACAATAATAAGCTTATTTTTCAAAATATGTTCCATTATTTCACAATATCATTCTCATATTACATGTATGCGTCTTATTTATTTAAAGAGTTATTTATTTCATCATTTCCTATTTATTCATTTAATTTTGAACACTTTGGAGTTCCATAGTGTTCGAGCTCATGCTGTGCTGCGCAGACCGATCGGCGAGATGAGCCAAAAGCAGTCGGGGAGGAGCTGAAAACGGAGCCGTCAAGTCGGACGCGTTGGGGATCTCGTGAGACAGGGGTAGCTGAAGCTTGGAGTAATGGGCGTGTCGGAAGGTTGGGGCGTGCCGAAAGCTAGGGGGCGTGCCGAAAGCTCTTCATGATTGGTTGCACAAGTTGCCTGTTTAAAGGCTATGTTATGACCTCTATCGGAATCATAACAGGCTAATATTAGTGGTAAAGTACTCGCCCTATCATCCGGAGATCGCTGGTTCGATCCCTGGGTGATACTGTAACTTCTCACAGCCGGAGGTCTAGAGAGAGCTGATTGGTCGAGCTCTCTCTGGGGGGAGGGATGAGAGGTAGTTGTGCTCCCACATTAATCACGGCTCTACAGCCAATCAGGGGCGTCTGTGAGCTCGCGCACGCAGAAGGAGCGGCTAGCGCTTTGCTCTGAGTGTGTTACTCCGCCCCTAACAGTGCGTGAGCTAGCAGTTTGAAAAGATGCGGTCGGCTCGCGTCACGTGGTTCGGAGGAAACACAGGATAGTCTTCGCCCTCCCGACTGAGTGGTTGTAGTAGCCTTAATGTGGGAGCCCCCTAGTGACGGGGAGGAATTAGCCACGACTAGATTGGGGAGAAAATCGGGGAAAAAAATATATATAATTTTTTCCTGTCAAATATCGATATTACAAATATTCCTTTTTAAACATTCTACTGAGTTGTTACTGTTTATAAACTTACCGTCATTGTTCATTCTGTTGCATTTCTTCAAACAAAAAAGGTATTTCTATAGCTTCAAGTTCATCTGCAATAAAGTAGGCAAACGCCATGTGATCTGCCATGTTTGAGGAAGCAACGAGATCCAATTAGGGATAATTGCAGGCTGGAGCAATAAGGCAAATTCAATTCAATAAGACAATTCAAGACAAAGGTCGGGCGTGCCGAAGGGTAGGGGGCGTGTCGAAAGGTAGGGCATGCCGAAAGGTTTCTCATTGGTGAATGGAGCTTCTGCGTTGGCCAATCAGCGTGCTGAAAGGTAGGGGGCGTGTGAAAAGGTAGGGGGCGTGTCGAAAGGTAGGGGCGTGCAGAAAGGTTTCTCATTGGTGAATAACGCTTCTGCATTGGCCAATCAGCGGTAATCTTATTTATATGCAAGTACCTTTAGTTTAGCATGGAAGAACATGGCGGCGGTAAGGCTTGGTGTGGTTAGTCAATATAAATAATTATTTTCTTTATTTTCATCATTTAATTGTTCGTTTAACTTTGTTGTCAACAGACACATATTACTGTGAGACGAAACACGGACAGGTTTTTACTCGAAGTGAGGGTTGACAGTTTGTATCGGTTTCTGTTTTGCGCTACAGATGTTTTTAGGTCTCATTTTATTCTGACCGAAAGTTTGAAGGATTCTGTCCCATGGACTGCTACTGCAGCATAAATAAATGAATGAATGAGCAGATTGAGTGTACAGGTTGGGTGGAGTACACTCTTAAACGGAGCAGCTCTGCCTCTAAATAAAATGTTTTATTGGCTAAAATTGTCTGTTTACTGAATAAGTGCCACTTCAAAGGTTACTAAACTGTACCCATCCTCCTCTTTATTGTGGGGTTTTATGAACTATTACATTATACATTTTACATTATGTTCATATCTATTTGTAAATTCCTGTCTACAGTTCATAACTTGTATATATTGACCACGCACTGTAAATTTATAATTATAGTTACTTGCAATATGTATCCTATGCTTACATAATATCCTGCACATTATCTTCATATCCATTTGCAAATTTCTGACTACAGTTAATAACCTGTATATACGGCTCATCCACTGTAAATTTATAAGTATAGTTACCAGCAATCTGTATAATATCCTTCTGTAATAGTTACCTATAGCTTCTCTCTGCACATATCCCTCTTAAGTGTACTTAGACTTTATACCTTTATCCTGCACTTTCTGCTAATTGCACTTCTAGTTAGACCTAAACTGCATTTTGTTGCCTTGTACATGTGTAATGACAAGAAAGTTGAATCTAATCTAATATTTGTCCTTATCAGGCAATGTCAAAGTCAACGTTATTGTCAATTCTGCTACATGTACAGTGCATAGATATAGAGAATTGAAATTACATTTCTCTCAACCCTTGTTACAAATAACACTGAAAAAAAAACAACAACAAAAAAAAAAATTAAACACTGGAGAACAACAGAGGTAAGATAATTGAGTTACTGTTCTGCAAAAAGGAACAGTTTACAACACAGAAGGCTGATATGGTGAAAAACGGAACAGTGCAATAAGAATAGTGAAAGTGTGCTTATTTTAGTTGAGTGACATTTTAAAGAGCAATATAAAACATTATAAAAAAAACGGTAAACAAAACAGTATAAACAAGAATGTTTAGTTTTTATGCAGTTTTAGTAAAACACCTGTCAGTTTAAAACATTCTGAATGACTAATTCTGTAACTTTTTTTGGTCTTGTTTACTGTCACGAACAGGGTGTAGTGGCAGGTGTTGAACGCCGTGGGCGGAAGGAGCAGGCATAGAGGCAGAGGGGTGTGTAACTTAAAAAAAAAAAAAAAAAACTTAATGATGGTTAAACACAAAGTATACACTCAAACAATATTTAACTCTGTGCTAACAGGGGCTCTCTGGCAAGACACAGACTGGAGGACAAACACACGCCCTGTGGCGAGACACAGGCAGGAGGAGGACAAACACATAACAGGACGCACAAACTATGCATGGAGCTAAAACTGGACACTAGAGAGAAGGGAGACACATGAGACCCATAGAGACTAGAGGGAGACCAAGAGAGACGGGACGAGGGCTAAAGACATGGCATTCAGCTAGGCATGGCTTTTAGCTAAACATGGTTAAGCTGTGCTTAACCATGGCAGTCAGCTACACATACACCTAGCTAAGCATGTCTTTAGCCCCAACATGCACTAAGCTACACTTACCTAATAGCTTAACACACACTAGGGAATGGGGGCACAGAAACACAGACAGGATACCCAGTGGCTAGGCAAGGCAGCCCTCCAAGACTAAGCGAGGCGGCACTAACAAGCTAGTCGGTAACAAAGCTAGGCGCACTGGGACACTAGGGGGATAGGAAACAGGACAGCTAGAGACACCAAGGGGCTATGGCTAGAAGCATGCTAGTTACTGTAACTCAACATAGATCTTAGCTAAACACGCTCCTAGCCAAACACATACCTAACTACTTACCTGACTCTAGCTAAACACACAAGAACACAGGAGGACAACAACCACAGTACTTACATACATTTAAGACAGGACTGAATCAGCTCCACTAACACAGACACACACAACATACACAGAAACATTGCCAATAAGAGAGCCCAAGTCAACACAACTAAAATCAAAATAAACTAAACAAAGAACAAAAACAAACTAAAACTAAATGCCCACACAAGTGACAGTGGTGATACCAAAAATGCTCGACCCAGTGTCCCAGTCTAAACAGCTATTTATAGAGATGGATTGATGGCTACCTTGGTTCAGGTGTGCACTCGCATCACCTGACCGAGGTGCCTGCTGGGAAACTGAGTCAGCCAACAAAAACTACAAAATGAAAAACAGTGACCTCTAGTGGCGGACCCTTACATTTACTCAATACAATGTTAATAATATTCCAAAAATATTAAAATTACATTAAATTTTATGAACAGCTCGTGGTACTATATTCTTTAAATAATTGTAATTTGATTTTGATTATGGGTTTAATACAGTTAAGGCTAGAAGGAATACAGCTCGAGCTCTATTGGGCATGCGCACATCAATCTAACGTTATTTTTCTCTCACTGTACAACAATAAAACTTTTTGTATTACAGAAAGTATTAGTTTAGACATGAAAAATGATACAATAGGTATAACAATTCATTTCATTGTTAGTTTCTGGTCGGAGCTATATATCCCTTTTAGCCACGCCCATGACTCAAACGTGCGGGGATGACGTCAGTAACAAGTTTATTTAATTTTAAAGTAACTGAACAAATACTGTTTTACAAATCAAGCTTATACTTAATCAAATTATGTTTTGTTTAGTGGTGTTATGTTAGGCTTCTGTAAACAATAAATAATTAGCTGTAATTGCTGTTGGAGAGTAAGCTACTTGTTTTGTGTTTATAGTACAAATACAAATAAGTTTTTATATTGCATGTTCAACAGTCGTGTAAACCTTAATTGTTGGAATCTATCCCAGTTCTACAAAAAACACTGAATGACAATACTTTTGAATTACAATACATGTGTATATAATAAGTACAATAATAATAAGTAAATGTTTTTATTGTATAGATTAGTTCCAAAAGTACGACAATTTGTGGAGGAGGTTGTCCCCCTGTACAGTCCCTCAGAATTTCGCAGTCATTTCAGGCTTTCCGAAGAACAAGTGGTGGTGCGAACTACATAAAGTCAACACAATTTAACTACAATTTGGTATATTCTCCTGAAACCTTATGTTCTACCTTTACAGGATGTCATTACTACCCTTTGTCCTGTTTATATGAATTTACAGCAAAGCAAACTGCCAGTCACACAGTGTTCTTTTCTGCCTTTGGACATTGGCCAATCAGGAGTCATACCGTGGGGTAGCAGACAGATTCAACATCTCAAAATCTACTCTTGCTAAACATCTCCATGAGTTTTGTTGTTATGTTAATACATACATGGCCCATCACATCTCCTGGCCCAGAGGCCAATGGCTGCAAATGTCAAAGTTGAAATTTAACTTAGCAGGTTTCCCAAACACTGTGTGTGCGGTGGATGGGTGTCACATTCCTATAAGGAGACCTCACTGTGATAATTCCCTTGCCTACCTGAATAGGAAGCAATTCTATTCTGTAATTTTAACTGGATTTTGTGACAGTGAGCGCCACTTCTGTCACATCACTGTGGGTCACCCTGGGAGTTGGCATGACGCCAGAGCATTTCGTCTAACAGAGGTTGGACGAGTTCTTGAAGAAGATCCTCATTCCCTTGTTCCACAGGGAATGCATATAATTGGAGACTTTGCTTATCCTCTGTTGCCTCAACCTATGAGGCCTTACAGAGACGATGGACACTTGACTGCTGGGCAAAGACGCTTTAACATAAAGCTAAATGCTGCCCGTGTAGTCATTGAACATGCATTTGGCATTTTGAAGTCTAATTTCAGGAGGCTCCAGTGCCTACACATGCAAAGCATTTCAAATATGAGTTCTGCTGTCTCAGCATGCTGCATTCTGCATAATGTTTGTTTAAAGCCCTGTGACCAATATGTTGGGGTGGATGATCATTTTCATGATGAGCCACACCTCCCACAACCCCACAACCTTGATGCATGCCATAACAGAGACCTGATTTGCAACAACATCTAGAATAAACATCTGGACCAAAACTTTGTATGTACATTTTTGTAGTAAGGGCATTTAATTTGTTCACTGCTTCATTGTGTATCCTTTTTTTCTCCAAAAATATTGTTTGTTTATTAAATAAGAATTGAATGTATCTCAAGACTTTCTGAATTTCTTAGGTGAATTCCACAGTGGTGGGGTGATTTAAAAAACATGGACTCAGCATGTCATATGGATATGTGATCATTGAGAACTATTATGTAGAAGTTTATTAAGGAGTTGAGATTAATTGGGTGAAAATACCAATTAGTGTTGAAAACAATGCAGAAAGGTCAATACTAAACACTTAATACATAATTCCATGTGGCATAACCTCATTTCATAATCGAAAATTCACTTGACACCTGTTGGGTGGATGCTTACATCAGTGGTTCCCAAAGTAGGGGTCACGACCCTCTGAGGAGTCGTGAGACATTAAGTGGAAGATGATTTTCAAGAAATCAAATAATTTTTTTTAACTATTATGAATTTAACAAAAGATAAAAACTAGTAGTTACATTTAAAAAACATGCAAATTAAAAAGCCATCAGCCCTGCAAATTTCTTTCTGTTTGATCACAACCCCTGAGGTGATTACAACAGATTAACGACACATCAATAGCGTCAGTTGCAGCAGATCAATTTACAGCACTATGTTAAACATTTCGACATGTGCACGTAACATGTAGGTAATTTTCATCGCCTTATGCTTAGGATATTATTTTTGTTGAAATGAAACGTTGGTTAATATCGACCAATGACAACGCAAATGGGCCAGCGGAGGAAAGCGGAGAAGCACCACCGTCAGAAAGTCCAACGTCCTCAGGTGCGAAAAGAGAGCGGCGTGTGCATAAAGGGGACAATCATAAACAATCAGCTCAGCCTTACTTTAAGTGTCGAAAGTATCGAGAGGAATTTATCCAGTATGGATTCACATGCGTCATCGTCAATAACCTACAGCATCCCCGATGTCTAGTGTGCACCGAGATGCCTGCACATGAAACCCTAAAGCCTGTAAAAATGCTATGACACTTAAAAACTAAGCACCCCTCTCTTGCTACTAAACCAGTAGATTTTTTCCAGCGAAAGGAGCGAGACTTACAAGGTCAAAAGAAAGTCCTAACTAAACAAACAACATTCCCCACAAAAGCTCAAAAGGCCTCATATGAGGTGGCATATTTAATTGCACAGGCAAAAAAGCCACACACGATCGGGGAAACCCTCATTAAAGCCGCTGCTATAGCTATAAGTCGGGCTATGCATGGGGATAAACTGGCCCGTGAGCTAGAATCAGTGCCGCTGTCTAACAGGACTGTTGCCCGGCGTATCTCCGACATGGCCCAGGACATAAAGTGTCAGCTGGTGGACAGACTGAAGAAAGGGAAATATGCTTTACAGTTAGACGAATCCACAGATATATCAAACTCTCCCCAGCTGCTTGTATTCGTCAGATACAGTTTTAATGGAAAACTTAACGAGGACTTTCTGTTTTGCACCCCACTGGAGGGAACGTGCACAGGCGAGGACATTTTCACAAAATTTGACAACAAACTAAAAGAAGATGGACTGTCTTGGAGCGAGTGCGTCGGTGTGTATACAGACGGTGCTGGAGCGATGCTGGGGAAAAAGAAAGGTCTTAAAGCAAGAGTCTTACAAGTGGCGCCTCACGTAAAATTCATGCATTGTATTATACACAGAGAAGCTCTTGCAAGCAAAACACTTGACCCAGAACTTAAACGTGTTCTTGAGACTAAAAATGGTCAACTATATAAAAGTGCGTCCACTCAATATCAGACTGTTTGCCACTCTCTGTACCGAACTGGGATCGGAACATGAGTGCTTGCTTTTCCATACAGAAGTCAGGTGGCTTTCGCGAGGCGAGTGCTCTGCCGCCTGTTTGAGCTGCGGGATGAAGTGCGCTTATTTCTGATGGAGCATGGGTCCCAGCTCGCTGACCACCTCATTGATCCTGACTGGTTAACAAGGCTAGCGTCTTTGGCTTGCATATTTGAAAAACTGAACGGAATATGTCATTGCAATGTGGGTGAAAAGTGATAGTTCACTTAATGAAATTTGTCATCATTACCCACCCTCAGAATGTGCTAAATGTGTAAATAGCTTTCAGATAATTACAAAGATATTTGGAACAATGTTATCCGCCACAGACTTCCATAGTATTTCTTTTCTGTACTATTGCAGTGGATGGGGGTGAGATATTTAGTTTTTTAATGACCTTTCCTTTAAAACAGATTTTCACTTCTGTAGCTTAGAAAAACTATAAATTGCATGTTGCAGTACCAACATGCAATCATTTCAGTGAAGGTTAAAAATTGTAGACAGTTAATATAATTTAGTCTATAAGACTTACTAGTAAAATTGTATAAAAGTGCAACAAATGCAAGGCAAGAGCTTTGAAGTGTCACCTCAAAGTGCATTTTGAAATTGTAACTTCTCTGTTCTCTGAAATTGTTTCTCTGAGGGCTTGACTGTTCGATAGTTCAGGACTGGAATTTTATACAAGTCTACCTGAGTCTCCAATAACTAACTGGACTCTATATTAACATCAATTAACATCTCCTGTTATACTGAACTTCCAGCCTCCTAACACACAGTATGAGTGCAGATCAATCCCAGCTATCCGTTATCACCCAGGTGAGGATGGGTTCCCTGTTGAGTCTGGTTCCTCTCAAGGTTTCTTCCTATTACCATCTCAGGGAGTTTTTCCTTCAGCACCGTCACCCTCGGCTCTTCATCAGGGACAAACTGATCATTCTGATTCATACACACTCACATCTCATACAAACTTAAATAATTCTTTTGATTGTGTGAAGCTGCTTTGCGACAATGACAATTGTTAAAAGCGCTATACAAATAAAAATTGAATTGAATTGAATTTACTGAAAATAAGAGGCAATTTATACCATTGGAATGATGACAATAAAAGTACATAGACATTTGCTTGAAACAGAATAAGCTTTATTTGCCATGTTTTCAAGAAGGTTTTAGTAACTGTATAATTTGCTCTTGTTGTCTTCTGATTTTCTTTAGCTCCTCCACAACAGTTCCCAAACTGGTCAACATCTTTTTTTCAAAAGATCATCTGCGCCTCTCTTTTAGTTGACGCCATCTCTCCAGGTCCGGCCTTACAAGAGACTCAAGCACAGCTGTTCTTCGTTCTGCATGCGCTTCATATGCCTCAAAAAATTGTGAGGGTTGTGAGGATCTCTGCCTCCTGGACATGCTTGTACTGGCAGAGGTCCCCGGCTGCTCATCTACAGAAGCACCTGCTGCCTGAGCTTGAGGAAGAGAGATTGATGGAGGCCTGTTTTGAGAAGGTGGATCTTCCAAACATAGAGGAGTAGAGCAGATAGTTCCAGGTGGGGCAGTTCCTATTCCAGAGGACCCAAATAGCTCATCCATTTGCTGCAGAAAAAGCACAATGTAATACGAAAGGGAATTTGTAATAAGATGCAAAATTATTTTATACAGTGCAGTCTTAGACTTACTGTGTAGTACTCCCAGGTTTGCTTTCCCTCCCCAGTTGCACGGCGGCGATCCTTAACTCTTTTGTAAGTAGTTAACATGTTGGTTAACTTTTTTCTAATTTTTTCACTTGACAAGGTGTATCCTTTTTGTGAAAAAGTAGTTTGTAGCTTTTTATGAAAAGCAGTTTTGTTGCGGAAGTAGCAATGTCATTTTGTGTGTGATTTCTGAAAAAATAAGTTTTTTTACCACTGCAAACACATGCATCTTTTTTCCAGTCTTAGGTGCCATACCTTGTGATTCAGGGCGGTCTATCTGGACGGAGGATGGGTTTCTGGCTTCTGAAGGGTTACCACCCACTACATCGGTTTTTATGGTGGTAGTCGGTAGGTCCTGGCTAATGGATGTCTGTTGCACAGGGCACTGGCTGGTTGGTGGTTTCACAAAACTGAGATTTAGGGGTACAGGTGACTCAGTGGAGGTAGAGGGACATGGAGAAGGAGGTTGGGGAAACACTGCAGCACAAGCTAGATCGCTGATAGGAGCTGTTTAGAGAGAAAGCTGAAAATGTAGTTGTCACTTATGTGTCCAGTATGTGTTTGTTCATCACAAGTGTTTACCTTGTTTTGTGTCAATGGCTGTAACTTTTGCCATGACATCAGAGAGGAACTTTGCATCTGAGGAAAAACTCAAAACTATCTCACAAATCATTGTTAACTTGTATTTATTCCAGTTCTTCCATTTACTTACCAGTTTTCATTCTTTCTGCAATTTCCTTGGAAACCTTAAGCGTAAAGGTTCTTCCTTTGCTGTCCTTCACATTCATTGTTATATTATTCATTTTGTTTGTTCTTGCACTTGGTAATGCATGGTCTTTATATATGTGAAGTGAGAGACCGTGGGACTATACTCAAGGTGTGTGACTCGTTATGTCTAATAAAAAATAATTAATGCAATAACTTTTAACAGATTTCAATTTGTCTGATTTAAGTGGTTGTCTGTTTGTAATTGTTGTGGTTTAGAATGTATGTGATATTTATGGCATAAACAAGGTTTAGTAAACTAAAAACATTGAACATGTATGACTTGCACATTATAAGGAATTAGGCTGTGTTTTTTTGTAGTTTGATTTAGATTGTAGTTATGTGGTATAATTTTGTAGTTATGTTGTGTTTTGTGGTATGTATTTTTTTTTTACATTTAACTCTTACCTTCAGTTAGCTAAGGGCAGGTTAGACAAACCACTGAGAAAAATCATAGATGCACAATGTATTTGTCTTTATTATAATTTATACCAGTGTATAAAAGTGATCTGAATGTTGTATTTTTCACTTGACAATGCACACTAGCACAATGCAGCACATGCAAGTGAAGCAGCAACTACAGATTTCAGCATCAATCAATGTTGACCACATTACATTAAATGTCTGTGACATTTTAGTTATTCCATAAAACAATTTATCTTAAATATGCAGCTGAATACTATAAGTGGTCTGTATGGAAAAAGTACAATAATAAACTTATGCACAAATCCAATATAAAGAATTTAAGGGAAAAAATGTACTGCAGTCAAAAGATCGTAAACTATTTACGAAATGGCTTGCACATTGATTTGTTATGCAATTATATGGATTGAAGCACGAAACACTCGTGATCATCGTCATGTGGTGAATGTGGCCAATCATGAGAAGCTGTGATGTCATCACAGCCTGGTGCAGTTGCTCCTGAAATGCTGCGCTGGCTGAGCAAGCCGGCTGTTCTCGAAACGCTCTCGCGTTACTTTGATGCCACACGTGAACGTCACGTGGCGCCGGTTCAAGTCGGACAAAATTTCTAACCGGCATGCACTACTTCAAGTCAGCCGTCGATCGGTCTGCGCAGCGCCGCATCAAGTCGAACGCACCTTTAGACTTTGTGTAGACACACTAGATAGGAGTGAGAGCCACTTGTTGTACTTATGTTTTGGCTAGTTAGTGTAGATAGCTTTTTGATTTTGTTTTCATTTTGTTTATAGATTAGATTGACCGCCGCGCATAAGTTAGAAGGTGTTTTGTTCTATTTATTTCTTTGATTTAAGCTCTGCTCGTTGCTCCCACAGTTGAATGTGTATTTGGTATTTTGTATATATTTTCTGTAAATATTATTTCTTTTACTACTTATACTATTGGTTTTCACTGTGTGTATTGGTGCTTTAAAATTACCAAAGTTTGCTAAAACTCAGCGCTACTCTCGAGTTGGTCTCATTCTTGTTCATAAGTGATTTCTCAAAAAGTAATCAGTGACGGTCTTCAATATATTAACCTTCCTTATTTTATTTATTTTTTTCTTATGTCGGCTTCCCATCTCCCTTAGACAAGAGCAAATGTAACAACTAAATAGAACACCGTAACAAGTATACAAACGTAAATAAAAGGTATAAATTTGGGCAGTGTAGTTTTTTTATAGGTTTGGTTCATAGTTTGGTGTTATTTTATAATTAAATGGCTGCGATGTCAAAGCGCCAGCACAATCATTTGAATTTGAATTAAAAAAAAAGACAGGATCCACCGTTCAGACCATCCAGACTACCATAAAGGCCTGATTGGTGGATTGCTGCAAAGATGGTTGTCCTTCTGGAAGGTTCTCCTCTCTCCACAGAGGACCTCTGGAGCTCCGACAGAGTAACCGTAGGGTTCTTGGTCACCTCCCTGACTAAGGCCCTTCTCCCCCGATCGCTCAGTTTAGATGGCCGGTCAGCTCTAGGAAGAGTCCTGGTGGTTTCGAACTCCTTCCACTTACGGATGATGGAGGCAACTGTGCTCATTGGGCCCTTTAAAGCAACAGAGATTCTTCTGTAACCTTTCCCAGATCTGTGCCTGGAGACAATCCTGTCCCGGAGGTCTACAGACAATTTCTTCGACTTCATGCTGGGTTTGTGCTCTGACATGAACTGTCACCTGTGGGACCTTATATAGACAGGTGTGTGTCTCTCCATTTATGTCCAATCAACTGAATTTACCACAAGTGGACTCCAATTAATATGCAGAAACATCTCAAGGATGATCAGGGGAAACAGGATGATCATGGGAAACAGGATGCGTCTGAGCTTAATTTTGAGCTTCATGGCAAAGGGTGTGAATACTTATGTACATGTGCTTTCAATTTTTTATTTTTAATAAGTTTGCAAAAATCTCAAGTAAACTTTGTCATAATGTTGTCATTATGGGGTGTTGAGTGTAGAATTCTGAGGAAAAAAAAAATTGAATCAATTTTATAATAAGGCTGTGACATAACAAAATGTGGGATGCGCTGTGAATACTTTCCGGATGCACTGTATCTTCTTTTCTTCCTCCTCCTCATTCTCAAGTATGGGCTAACGCTTAACAGTTGTGCAATTATGTAGCTACTCAATAATTAAAAAACACAATTGTAATCATTTAAATAACAACCAATATTATGATTAACAATCAGGTAATGTCCCAGTTCTACGCTTTTCAAAAATAATTGTTCTTTTTGTCTCTTTGTCAGGGTAAATCATTCAGTGACAGCCCTGTAACCTTCCATTTAAAACAGGATAATAAATAGTTTAAATGTATGTATCATACAATTGATCATTGAGACAATTGGTGTCCTTTTTTACCGACGGACTGGTAAATTCACGAAAACAAAAGCACACTTGCGTGTCCCTGTTATTGATATAAAATCTTTGGTTTTACACATTTTAAAGGTAGCTTCCTGTTTTCGTATCGTTGCCGCGAAAGTTTGCGTTTGTGTTAGCGTTTAAATTACATACTTTTTTTCATTTATACAATAATAATATTAATAGCAACTAGTTTTTACATCTCACACTATTTGGCTTCGCCTTTTTCTGCGCTTTTTGGAGAACGCGCGAGTTTCTTTTTCTAAAAACAACAAACGGAATTCAGCTCCAAACAACTAAAACTCCGACTCAGGTACGTTATCATGTCTAACATTCAGCTCGTTCAGTGTGTGGAGTGCAGGATGTTTAGACATTCTTTCTCCGTCGTTAGTGGTAATTTTATTTGTGATAGGTGTGTGTTAGTGAGCACTCTGACGGAGAAGATATCAGCGTTAGAGGAGCGCATCCAGACTTTAGAGAGGGTTAGAGAGTGTAAGAGCAGTGTTATTCCTGTAGCGGACAGTCTGGGTGCCGCAGGCGGAGATAACCAGCCCCCGACTCCGGCATTAGAGCCCTCACAGCGGGGCGAGTGGGTGACGACTCGGCGGCATACTCGTTCAGCCAAAGCTAACGCTAAGGCTAGCCCACCGGAGCACACCTCTTCTGCGCTTCACGTGTCCAACAGGTTTGCTCTCCTCAGTGATGCACCCACTGAGAAACCTGAAAGAGCTCTGGTTATAGGAGACTCTATAATGAGACACGTGAAATTAGCTAGACCTTTAGCGGCACCAGCGGCAGTGGTTAGGTGTATCCCGGGAGCCAGAGCACCGGACATAGCAGGTAATCTTAGGGCTCTAGGACAGCACAGGTTCTCCAAGATAGTGGTACATGCTGGAGCTAACGATATACGCCTTCGTCAGTCAGAGGTTAGTAAGAATAACTTTATAGAGGTGTTTAAATTAGCGAAGGCGATGTCCGATGGAGTAGTATGCTCTGGTCCCATCCCAATGAGACGTGGTGACATAACTTACAGCAGGTTATGGTCGCTGAACCGCTGGATGTCCAGGTGGTGCTCCGAAAACAACGTGGGCTTTATTGATAATTGGAAGACCTTTGAGGGCAAAGCTGGCCTGTTAGGGCGGGACGGTGTCCATCCCACTCGGGAAGGTGCTGCTCTCATTTCTTGTAGTATAGCTCATAGTCTTAGAAAAGGCCTAGTTAATCGGTGACAATCCAGAGCCCAGGCCAGGGAGCAGACAGACAGGCTAAACCAACCGTCTGCTAGCTGCATAGAGTCGTCACTCAGGGTTCACTCTATTGAGACTGTGTCTGTTCCCCGAGCTAAAAACAAATTTAGAAAGACTCAGAAAGTCTGTTTTAGTAATTTAATTAGCATAAAGACCACAAACTTGGATCAGACTGAATGCGCAGCCGGCACCTCTGATCTGAAGCTAGGACTGTTAAATATTAGATCTCTCGCATCTAAAGCAGTTATAGTTAATGAAATTATCACAGATCAGGAGTTTGATATACTCTGTTTAACAGAAACCTGGATTAAACAGGACGAGTATGTAGCTCTAAATGAAGCTAGTCCTCCTGGATACAGCTACATACACCAGCCTCGGTTAACTGGTAGAGGAGGAGGCGTCGCAGTTATTCACAATGATAATTTGACTATTGTACAAAAACACGGACACAAATTTAATTCATTTGAAATTCTTTATAGTAACATAAGTGTATTTAACTATATTAAGTCAGCTCAGTCGATCCCGCTAATTGTCATTTACAGACCTCCAGGGCCGTACTCGGAATTTCTTAGTGAATTTGCAGATTTCCTCTCAAACCTAGTCATTTCTGTAGACAAAGTGTTAATTGCTGGAGATTTTAATATTCATTTTGAAAACCCAGAAGACCCTCTGAGAACTGCATTTATGTCTATACTGGACTCGGTAGGAGTAAATCAGTGTGTAGTAGGACCCACTCATAAAGCAGGTCACACTTTAGATTTAATAATATTATTTGGATTAAGTATAAAAAATTTATTCACAATACCACTATCTGAAGTTATCTCAGATCACTATCTTGTCTCAATTCAAGTGTGTCACAATAATAATGTACACACAGCGCCGCGCTACCGTATGAAACGTACATTCACATCAACTACCAAACAGAGTTTTATCAGTAATCTCCCAGAGTTCCCAACTACGATTAGATCACCGTCTGACCCCACAGAACTCGATCAGGCGACTGAATATTTAGAGTCGACATTTCGCTATACCCTAGATAATGTAGCTCCAGTTAAGAGAAAAATTATTAGAGATAAAAAACTTGCTCCCTGGTATAACGATCACACGCGCACTCTAAAACAGACCGCTCGGAAATTAGAGCGTAAATGGCGTCAAACTAAATTACTAGTATTTCAAATAGCATGGAAGGAGAGCATCCTGAACTATAGAAAAGCTCTTAGTGTAGCTAGATCAACATATCTCTCCACTCTTATAGAAAATAACAAAAATAATCCTACATTCTTATTTAATGCTGTAGCCAAATTAACCAGAAATAAGACCACTGCAGAAATCTCCACAACAACATCATGCAATAGTGAGGACTTCATGAACTTTTTTAATAATAAAATTGTAAATATTAGGCATAAAATTGAGGTTTTGAAACCGAACAATGTAATTGATTGTCACGACCCGCTCGTTTAAGGTTGCAACATAAAAGGGGATCACACCAAAATATATAATCAATAAAGACTATTTATTTATTGATATGAATCCAAGTAAAAATAATTAACATAAAGTCTAGGGATAAATAAGCAAACAATCATAAACAGAACTTAATCTACATGTTACAAAAAAAAGAAAGAAATGCACAAGAGAAAACACAAAATTAAAGAGTCAGCAAAAAGGTGACATTACACAACAGACCCACTCCTGAGACTCCCTCCCCACAGAGCCTCGCCTCAATTAACCCCCACAGAGTCTTATATAGGATGCCAATTAGCAACCAATTATAGGATAGGCCAATCAAGATCAGCTACTCTCTTCCCAGTAGGATATGAAGAAATCTCAGGGTCGTCACATTGATGCAGATGTTAATCTAGCCATGTCAGACCAGAACCTAGAATACTTTACTCCCCTTGAAGAGAATGAACTAATTTCACTCATCTCTTCTTCAAATTCATCAACCTGTATATTAGATCCTGTACCGACACATTTTCTTAAACAGATAGTACCAGCAATAATAGAACCCCTGTTGAGAATAATTAATTCTTCACTCAGCATTGGATATGTTCCAAAATCTTTTAAATTAGCAGTTATCAAACCAATAATTAAGAAACCTGACCTCGACCCCTGTCAGCTGTCCAGTTACAGACCAATATCAAACCTCCCCTTTATCTCTAAGATCCTGGAAAAGATAGTAGCGGAGCAGCTATGCTCATATATACATAGAAATGGCATACATGAACTGTATCAGTCAGGATTTAGGCCTCATCACAGTACAGAGACAGCGCTCGTTAAAGTAGTAAATGACATTCTATTGGCCTCTGATCAGGGTTGTGTAACTATGCTTGTATTAC
Source organism: Clarias gariepinus (assembly GCF_024256425.1). Classification (NCBI taxonomy): domain Eukaryota; kingdom Metazoa; phylum Chordata; class Actinopteri; order Siluriformes; family Clariidae; genus Clarias; species Clarias gariepinus. The sequence goes on along the minus strand of NC_071110.1, from coordinate 33,922,251 downwards.
TTGACCTCAGTGCAGCTTTTGACACTGTTGATCACGCTATTCTTCTTCACAGATTAGAAAATGTAGTGGGAATTAAGGGTACAGCCCTCTCCTGGCTCAGATCCTATCTGACCCATCGTTATCAGTATGTAGACTTAAATGGTGATTATTCTGCATGTTCTCTAGTGGAGTTTGGCGTTCCGCAGGGTTCAGTTTTAGGTCCACTGCTTTTTTCCCTTTACATGCTTCCTCTGGGCAACATAATCCGTAAGCATGGTATTAGTTTTCATTGTTATGCTGATGATACACAGTTATATGTCTCAGCAAAACCTGATGAGAAAAAACAGCTTACTAAAATTGAGCAATGTGTGCAGGACATAAGAAATTGGATGCTAACTAACTTCCTTCTGCTAAATCCGGACAGAAGTTCTAGTCATAGGACCGCATACAGCTAGGAGTAAAATTTTAGATCATACCGTAACTTTAGATGGCCTTTCTGTTCCATCAAATGCAACAGTGAAAGACCTTGGTGTGATTATTGATTCCAGCCTTTCATTTGAAGCACATGTAGATAATATTACCAGGATAGCATTCTTTCACCTCAGAAATATTGCCAGAATAAGAAATTTATTGTCGCTAAACGACGCAGAAAAACTAGTTCATGCTTTTATCACCTCTAGGTTGGACTATTGTAATGCCTTACTGTCTGGTTGTTCAGCTAGATGCATAAATAAGCTTCAGCTAGTCCAGAATGCAGCAGCGAGAGTCCTCACCAGAACCAGAAGATATGAGCACATCACCCCTATCTTATCTTCACTCCATTGGCTCCCTGTGAAATTTCGCATTGATTTTAAAATACTACTCTTGACATATAAAGCATTAAATGGTCTCGCGCCGCAGTACCTGAGCGAACTGCTAGTGTCTTACGATCCGCCACGCCTACTTCGATCAAAGGATGCAGGCTGCTTGTCAGTACCGCGTATTATGAAAAATACAGCTGGGGGCAGAGCTTTTTCTTACAAAGCCCCAAAGTTATGGAATAGTCTTCCAAATAGTGTTCGGGACTCAGACACAGTCTCACAGTCCTGCCGGAGTCTCTGCTTGCACGCTACAGTTAATATACATTCACATTATACATTGTGTGACTGTGACCATACCTAACTGCCATCTCTCCTCTTCTTCTCTTTCCCCCCCTCTTTCTTTTTCCTCTCTCCTCCTGTCCCCCCCTTTCACTCTTTCTCTCTCTCTCTGTCGAGCTACACATGTCGTTCCTGAGCTGCCAGTGATCCAGACTCCCTCTGCCCTCCGGACCTGTCTGACCCATCCTGGTGCCCCGCTTCTGGCTGAAGATCTCGTCACATGGATGCCCCGTGTGTCTCTCTGGGATGCGTCTGGTGTCTGGGAATGATTCTCTCTACCTAGAAAATGGTTCTGGCCTTGACTGGTGTTGGCAACTGTTTCTCTGGGGACTTGACAGTTCGATAGTTCATGACTGGAACTTCTTACAAGTCTACCTGGGTCTTCAATAACTACCTGGACTCCATATTAACATCAATTAACATCAGCTATTATAGCTGAACTGCCTCCCACCCTACACACTGTATAAATGCAGATCATTTACTGCTTTCTGTTTCACCCAAATGAGGATGGGTTCCCTGTTGAGTCTGGTTCCTCTCAAGGTTTCTTCCTCTTACCATCTCAGGGAGTTTTTCCTTGCCACTGTCGCCCTCGGCTTGCTCACCAGGGACAAACTGACCATTTTGATTCATACAAATTCACATTTCATACAAACCTAAATAATTCTTTTGACTATGTAAAGCTGCTTTGCGGCAATGAAAATTGCTAAAAGCGCTATACAAATAAAATTGAATTGAATTGAATTGAATAAATAAGCTTCAGCTAGTCCAGAATGCAGCAGCGAGAGTCCTCACCAGAACCAGAAGATATGAGCACATCACCCCTATCTTATCTTCACTCAATTGGCTCCCTGTGAAATTTCGCATTGATTTTAAAATACTACTCTTGACATATAAAGCATTAAATGGTCTCGCGCCGCAGTACCTGAGCGAAATGCTAGTGTCTTACGATCCGCCACGCCTACTTCGATCAAAGGATGCAGGCTGCTTGTCAGTACCGCGTATTATGAAAAATACAGCTGGGGGCAGAGCTTTTTCTTATAAAGCCCCAAAGTTATGGAATAGTCTTCCAAATAGTGTTCGGGACTCAGACACAGTCTCAGTGTTTAAGTCCAGGCTAAAAACCTATTTATTTAGCCAAGCATTTTTATAAATAGATTTGCCATAGGTAAAGGAGCAGATCTGGGGGACTCATGGACATAGAGTATTATGGTGAACTGGTATGTTTGGATGCTGTCTTCCTCACTCTCATTGATCACTCAGGTTTGCTGACGGTGAGGTGATTGTTTGCTTTACATCTCAGTTCCCCCTCATGTTTGTGTTTCCTTCTGGCTCTCCCTTTTAGTTATGCTGTCATAGTTAGTCCTGCCGGAGTCTCTGCTTGCACGCTACAGTTAATATACATTCACATTATACACTGTGTGACTGTGACCATACCTAACTGCCATCTCTCCTCTTCTTCTCTTTCCCCCCCTCTTTCTTTTTCCTCTCTCCTCCTGTCCCCCCTTTCACTCTTTCTCTCTCTCTCTGTCGAGCTACACATGTCGTTCCTGAGCTGCCAGTGATCCAGACTCCCTCTGCCCTCCGGACCTGTCTGACCCATCCTGGTGCCCCGCTTCTGGCTGAAGATCTCGTCACATGGATGCCCCGTGTGTCTCTCTGGGATGCGTCTGGTGTCTGGGAATGATTCTCTCCACCTAGAAAATGGTTCTGGCCTTGACTGGTGTTGGCAACTGTTTCTCTGGGGACTTGACAGTTCGATAGTTCATGACTGGAACTTCTTACAAGTCTACCTGGGTCTTCAATAACTACCTGGACTCCATATTAACATCAATTAACATCAGCTATTATAGCTGAACTGCCTCCCACCCTACACACTGTATAAATGCAGATCATTTACTGCTTTCTGTTTCACCCAAATGAGGATGGGTTCCCTGTTGAGTCTGGTTCCTCTCAAGGTTTCTTCCTATTACCATCTCAGGGAGTTTTTCCTTGCCACTGTCGCCCTCGGCTTGCTCACCAGGGACAAACTGACCATTTTGATTCATACAAATTCACATTTCATACAAACTTAAATAATTCTTTTGACTATGTAAAGCTGCTTTGCGGCAATGAAAATTGCTAAAAGCGCTATACAAATAAAATTGAATTGAATTGAATTAAAGGAAAGACAAAGACACATTTACGCCATTGAATGTACAGTAACACTTTAGGACCTTGACGATATTTACGTTATTAGTGTCAACAATGAAAGATAATTAATTCATTTGCTTCAACATTCATCCTGACTAAAGCATGTATAGCCACACTTGGACGCTCAGTTGTGAGCAGGGCGGAGCAGAAAATCAAATACAGCCTTCCTCGCTATACACTAAAACAACAAAAACTGATGGTTCAGTGCAAGTCAAAGTGCGGACGATTATCAAATTAAGACGATTATACAGATACATCTGTATAGAATCTGTCTAAACAAAATTAAACTAATGTTTTCTTTTTTACTCATTATTGTACAATAAATGTAAATAGCTCTGGTTCAGATTTTTCATGTTTGTTGTATAAAGTACTTAGATGTGGAAATGATCATCATTGTAGTATTTCTCCTATACAAATATTATGACTTTATTATGACTTATGAATTAAAGAAACTGCCCTAATTGCAGCTGTTTTGCAAAATGTCTCTTTGCACCACCTGGCGGTCATTTTACAAATTACTTTGAAATACGACTGATTTATTTTGCCCGTTGTCGTTTTGCCACGATGGTGACCATGGCGGTAATAGGCATTCTGGTTGACTACCTACTGGAAATGTTCAAACATGGTACACTGGTTTCTGGGAGCTTAAATAGCCTACTGGCCAGGTGTAATGTGTTCATTCAGGTTGCCAGCGTGGCGGAGTTGCCTAGAAACCGCACCCGTCTGCCCCTCTGCCGCTCTATAAATCCACTGAGTGGACCCCCACGTGTCTGCTGGGTGGCCGTGTTACAGTACAGCCGCACCGTTGCATAGTGGTTAGCACTGTGACCTCGCACCTCCAGGGTCAGGTTTCGATTCCCGTCTCAGGGTCTGTGTGTGTGGAGTTTGCATGTTCTCCCTGTGCTTGCTGTTTTTCCTCCGGGTACTCCAGTTTCCTCCATATTACAGTCCAATGACATGCAGTTGAGGATAATTAGTTTTTCCAAATAGACCGTAGTGTGTGAATGATTCTGCTGCCTTTTAAATATCACAATAATAGAAAGGTTTTGTTATCATAATACAATCTTTGACAATCACATATGGCATTGTTTGAGTTGAACATATCAAAATGTTGTCAGTCTTTCAGTTTTGAGGGGTGATCTTATCTGGTCTATATATACGTATGTCTTTTTCTTTCTGTTTCTTTTTTTTTTCAGATAGTACTCCATGTCAGAATGATTTAAGTGGGTGTATTTAACAGAAAAGGGTAGTCTAAGATAAATCATGATAAATGGGATAAAAGTGCCATCTACTGTCCAGGTACCACACCTGCAGTGATATAAAATGGGCCAGGGGTAGCTCAGTGGTTAAGGCATTGGACTACGGTTCAGAAGATCCCAGGTTCAAACCCCACAACCACCCAGTTGCCACTGTTGGGCCCTTGAGCGCGGCCCTTAACCCTCAACTGCTCAGATGTGTAATAAGATAAAAAAAATGATAATAACTCGCTCAATAAGAGCGTCTACCAAATACCTAAATGTAAATGTAAAATGCCAGGGACTGTGGGAGATCCTCAGACAGGAAGTTTAGGGTAGGAAATAAAGCAGCTGATAAATGTACAAAGGACGCAGTAACAAAAAGTCACATTGACCTTATAGTAAATGAGAAATGAGGACCATAATTAAACAAAAGATGAAAGGATGGTGTCAGAAACAGTGGGAAGAAGAAAGTACTGGAAGCCATTTATACACAATACAACAGGAAGGAGGGAATGATTAGGAGCACTGGGAAATAGACAAGAGCAGTCAATAATATCCAGAAGGTTCAGTAAACTGCAGTAAACAACACATTATTTAAAATGGGGAAACACAAGGCAGGAAAATGTGAATATTGTGGACAGGAAGAAACGATAGAGCATGTCATGCTGTTTTGTCCAAAATATGATGGTGAAAGGCACGAGATCTAGCACAAGAACTGAGAAACATAAATGTACAATTTAATCTACAGGAGCTGGTACAAAAGCATGGAGGAGATACAATTCAATTAAATACATTTTTATTTGTATTGCACTTTTAACAATGATCCTTGTCACAAAGTAGCTTTACAGAATCAAATGAAAATAAAAAAATCCGTGTGAAATGTGTGAGAAAATATGTATTGAAGATCAAAGCCAAGAAGACGAACAGAGTCCGTGATCTAAATTAATGTTCAAGATGCAAGATCAGGGGTTGTTATCCAGAAATCCAAACAAACAAGCATCCAAGACGTGAAGCAAAAAGCATGATCTGTAAAACAAAGCATGAGTCGAGATCCAAATAGCAAGGCAGGTGAAATCACTGGAGAATTGGGCATTAAGGCACACAATAATCTGGCAACAGGTGGTTGTTTGTGAGCAAGTTAAATAGAGCAGAGGGATGAATGAAATGAGTTACAGGTGTGCACAAGCCGGTTAATGAGGACTGGAGTATGAAATGGAGTTGTGGGAGATCATGGCTTGACAGTTGGTGGTTCAGGTGTTTCTCATCTTCCTCTTGACAATAGCTCAGAGATTCTCTATAGGGTTCAGCTCAGGTCAGTTTACTGGCCAGTCAGGCAAAAGTGTAGGCAAACCTAAGATAGCCAGGCTAACAGGCTAGCGATGCTAATGAGATGGCCGGCTAGAAGCGAGTGTGCTGGAAGACAATTAAAACTAATGATATAACAAGCGTTTTAAATTAGTATGTTATGAAACACTTATATGTCACGTGTTCACTCTTCGTAAGAGAAAAAAAGTTCGAATAATAAAATGGATTAAGGTGGAAAATTGGGAATTATAAATTAGACTGGCGGAGCACAGGAAAAAATCAGTGTTATCTGTGTAGCTGTGTTGTTTTTAAACAATGAGCTCATCTACCTACCCTTACTCAACCATAAATAAACTGTGATTTTTAAATAAACGTTCCACACACAGGCCTGATTACTGCCAGACTGGTTGGATCAAGAAATCACTTAAATAGAACCTGACTGACAAAGTGAAGCACGCTATCTTAATAAGCAACACATCATGCTGCAATTTAAGGAAATTCAATAACAGATGAGGAACAAAGGAATTGGCATGTATCAGTGTGGAAAGGGTTACAGAGATGTTTCTAAGGCTTTGGGACTGCAGTGAACCACGGTGAGAGACATTATCCACCTGGACCAGTGGTGAACCTTCCCTTTAGTGGCCGGCCGACCAAAATGACTCCAAGAGCACAAAGACACCTCATCCAGGAGCTCATAAAAAAACCCAGAGTGTGAAAGAACATGAGGATCATTTTCTACTGATCTAATTACATTTATTATTTTGGTATGTGGAACTTATTCCTTTCCTATTCTTTTTTTTTTATAACTCACAGGTGTGAAATATACTTGCAGTGGTAGCGAGCGGATCAGACTCCATTACCTGCAGCACAGGAGTGGTCTACTACATACAATAAACAATACATACAGAGGCAAGAAAATGTATGTGAACCTTTTGGAACTTCATGGTTTTCTACATTAATTCATAAAAAAAAGTCAAGAGTATAATGTGCCTAAAATAGTAACACAAAAAGTTCTGATCTTTCATGTCTTTATTGAGAACAACCATAGAAACCTCATAGTGCTAGTGGGAAAAGTAGTTAAATCCTTTAGTTAATGACCTCAAAAAGCTAATTGGAGTGGCTAATGAGTTAAGAAAATGAGTTTGGAGGTGTGGACGGAGTTTTACATCTGTAGATTCAGAAACAAATCAGTAACAAATTCGGCTCAGTGGAGTGGTATAAAAGTATAAAAGTCCATAAAGGACAGATTTATAAAAAAGTTTATTGACAAATAAGTGTACATTCTTGTTCTGTGCATATAATAGAAGGAAAGTTTACTATGAATAAAGATTTTTCTGCTTACCAATAAAATTATTGTAAATTAAGTGAAGTTACCTGATTTATCAAATAAGGCACCTATGTATAAGACACCTCTGGTCCTCTAGTTGTTGCTAAAACATCTTCTTTGTCTTTGGGCTGTTCCCTTTCAGGGGTTGCCACAGCGAATCATCTGCCTCCATCTAACCCTATCCTCTGCATCCTCTTCTCTCACACCAACTAACTTCATGTCCTCTCTCACCGCATCCATAAATCTTCTCTTTGGTCTTCCTCTAGACCTCCTGCCTGGCAGTTCCAACCTCAGCATCCTTCTACCGATATATTCACCATCTCTCCTCTGAACATGTCCAAACCACCTCAATCCGGCCTCTCTCTGGCCAAAACATCTAACATGGGTTGTCCCTCTAATGAAATAATTTTTCACCCTATCCATCCTTGTCACTCCCAAAGAGAACCTCAACATCTTCATCTCTGCTACCTCTAGCTCTGCCTCCTGTCTTTTCTTCAGCGCCACTGTCTCTAAGACGTAGAGCATCACTGGTCTCACTACTGGGCTCACCAGCATGTTAGAGTGATTAAAGATAGGGATGGAAATGTACTGACAGGTGCCAAGTGGGTAATGGGAAGATGGAAGGAGTACTCTGAAAAGTTGATTATTGAGGAAAATGAAAGAGAAGGAAGAGTAGAAGAGGTGCAAAAATCAGTAAGAGTGAAAAAGCAGTTGGTCCCGATGACATACCTGTAGAGGTATTCTACGTTTCTGTTCTGAAGACCAAACCTGCCCATCATATTCTCATCACCTCTGATCACCTTCCCCAACATATCCATTAAAATCTGCACCACTCACCACTCTCTCACCTCTGGGGATGCTCTGCATCACTTCATCTAACTCACTCCAAAATTTATCCTTCTCTTCTAACTCACATCCTACCTGTGGGGCATAACCACTAACAACATTGAACATCACTCCATTTCATTTCCTATCCACACCATGGTAAAACAAATTGAACCCTCATCCTAATTATTAAAAGTTTCATTTCAATTTTGTTTGCATGCCCCCCCCCCCAAAAAAAAAAAAAAAAACATTTGTTATATAACATTTTCTGCCTCATGCTTTCAAAGTATTTTTCTTTTCCTGTCAAGTTCACAACAGTAATCTATGAGTTGTTGAACAGAGAGATCACTAAACAAAACTGAGTGGGATATTTAAAGATTAAATTCTGTCCCCTGTTCTCACATGTATCACATTTGCAGCTTTAATTTAATTCATGAGGAGCTGGACCACATGCCTCAAGTTTCACAAACACACATTTACACATTAATCACTAGAAAGTGTCAGAATAAAACTACAGGTACTGTAGTTCCCTACTTACGGAAGAGTTCTGTTCTAGAAACATGTTCATAAGTCGGATTTGTTTATAAGCCGAGTGAGTCATACACCTTTGACACAAATATACAATATAAAGCATACCAATCCACTTGACTAAATCTGCCCCCTTTCACAACAATACCACAACAAGCCATAACCGCACCTAAGGCAATAAATCCTCCCATAAAATGTTTTCTCAATCTTGACGAGGGGAATCACAGACACCATTTTGTCTCAGAGTTGTTTTCCACTGTATTGGACTGTAAACTCTGTCTCGTTGAGGATTTTCCAAAATTAGGATTATTCACGATCAGGGAAGCTTTACAGGACAGACATTTTCTATCATTGTGCCGCCAGACTGATTCACTGAAACCAGTGAGGCCGACTAATTTCTCCTGCACACACTACCATATACACAGAATATACCGGACTAAATTTTATACATACATATTGTATATACAGTGAAACCTCGGACCGCGAGTAACGCGGTTTGCCAGTGTTCTGCAAGACGAGCAAAGAGTTTTAATAAATTTTGACTTGGAAAACTAACAAGGCTTGGTTTACGAGTACCGAGTATCATGTATCACGCTGGTGCTTCATATTTTGACGCCGAGCGTCACGTGATCACAACTGAGCCAACGTTTTTTCTCTCTCTTGTGGTAAAGTGAAGGTTAATTTGTTTTAGTTTTACTTTATAATTTGTATTAATTATTTTTTGTACTTATTTTTTGGGGGGCTGTGGAACGAATAATTTGAGTTTCCATTATTTCTTTGGTTTACAAGTCTTTTGAAATACGAGCCCGCTTCCGGAACGAATTATGCTTGTAATCCAAGGTTCCACTGTAGCAGGAGATTATATAGCAAGAGATTATATAGAGAAATAAAGGGAGTTTTTACTCACAGAACTGTGTTCTGTTATCATAGACACAATCTAAAGTCCCACTTTAACTCGAACGCCCATCATAAAACTAATATTAATATTCATATTTTTGGTACTTATTGTTTTAAGAACTCTTAATTTTTTGTGTGTTTATTTATTACTTTAAATCAGGCTAGACCAGAGGGTGACTGTACATCACTTTCAAAAATGTTTAGGCCTCATGGCAGCTGCATCCACGGTGATACCTTTGGGCCTTCTGGACATGAGAGCTTTTCAGTTGTGGCTAAGAGCCAGGGGATTTCATGCAAGGGCCAATCCCCAAAGGCAAATAAGAGTTACGTGCAAAGGACAAATTGGTCCATGTGGTTCAGACCCCGGTTCCTGACATTGGGTCCGTTTGCACCTTTAATTGATAGCGCCCTGTTGGCTGACCAGAGTGTGGTTCTTGGACCTAATATCCCTCCTCGACGGCTCACCGTGGGTGATTCCAGTGAGGAGGGATCTTCTGTCTCAGGTGCAGGGGACAATATTTCATCCCTGGCCCAAGCTTTGGAACCTTCACTGGCTACCTGTTCAGTTTAGAATTAATTACAAAATAGTATTACTTACATACAAGGCCTTAAATGGTTTAGCTCCCACATACCTAACCAGTCTTCTGATACTCTATAATCCACCACGTTCCTTAAGATCACAAAAGTCTGGACTTCTTGTAATTCCCAGAATTTCAAAATCTACAAAAGGGGGTAGGGCTTTTTCATATTTAGCTCCAAAGCTTTGGAATAGCCTTCCAGACAGTGTTCGGGGAGCAGACACGGTTTTCCAGTTTAAAAGTAGACTCAAGACGCATCTCTTTAATCAGTCATACACGTAACTCATCCCATAACCTCATACTCCAGTACATCTATCCCGAATGGCTGAACTACGCTAATTCTCTCCATCTGTTCTGTACTTTTCTACCCATCCCGAGGCATCTGGAGATTGTACCAGCTTTAGTAGACAAAGGCCAACCCTGCGAGGATCCTGAGGCATCCAAAGAAAGACCAGCTCCAGATGAATTCTGCTTCATAATGGTTGGAGCTACACATCCTGCTCCTGTGCTCCAGACCCCATCTGCCCTCTGCACCTACTGACTCCCTGTGCTGAACTGGACTTCATGTTAATTTAAAGAACTTCTGTTATAACTTTCGGCTGCACAACACACATGATGTTATTTCTATCTGTTATCACCCAGATGAGGATGGGTTCCCTGTTGAGTCTGGTTCCTCTCAAGGTTTCTTCCTATTGCCATCTCAGGGAGTTTTTCCTTGCCGCCGTCGCCGTCACCCTTGGCTTGCTCATCAGAGACATTTCATTCATCATTCATTAATCATTTATTTATTCATCTCATTATTATCTAGACACATTTTTCTCACACATACAGTACACATTTTTTTTCTTTTCTGTTCAAGTGAAATTGAAAAAAAATGAATTTCTTTAATTTTTGTGACGCTGCTTTGAGACAATGACTATTGTTAAAATCGCTATATAAATAAAATTAAATTGAAAATTGAAATTAATCTAGTGGTGGAGAGAGAGAGAGACTATATTCTCTTAATCAGATTGATTCTCTTTATATATTTTATAAGGAATATGTTACTTTTATTTCCGCCATGTTTTTGTAACAGCTCTTGTAGATTAAACATATTTAATCAAATATTTTTGCTCCAGAGAACAAGGAATTACCACAGTCACATTTACCATGCAGCTGTTCTTAGTGTAAAAGGATCTGCATTATGGTTTTCCAAGCCTCATATGGTTTATACACAATTCAATGTTTTTGAATACCAGGTAAGTGACTAATCTGTTATCACTTCTTTAGAGAAATTGCGCACATCACTATTAGAGCGTACCTCTACATGTGTGTGTGTGTGTGTGTGTCACGGTTGATCGATTACAGATGAGGCAGAAGTGCAGAGGTTAAGACATTTAATAATATAAAGAAAACATAAACAAAATAAACATGAAGCTATGTATTAAAGTGACTCTAAACAATAACATGAAGCATGTTTAACAAAAAGACAGGTAACAAAACAGTAGAAGTACAGAACTGATGCAAGACAAAACTAAACTAAAGACATGACTATTTAGAACTAAACTAATTAGCAACCTGTGACCGAGGTGCACTCTGGGAAATGGAGTGCAAACAACACAAAGTCTCTTGGTGCAGGGCGACCTCTAGGGGTTACTCCTGACAGTGTAAATCTATAATAAAAGAAAGTCAGTGATAAGCATCAATGGGGATTTTATCAATCATAGATCAAAAGGGGATTTAACTATTTAGATTTAAAATAAAATGGGATTTAACTAAACTTCAGTATAGAACCCCTTAAGACACCTTTCTCCTGTTACCTGTCCTGTGATGAGTCCCTGACCTCCAGAATTACGACAATTTGAACTAGATTGGTCCAAGACAGTTCTAGAGTCCAGGTCATTCTCAGTATATCTGAGAACACATTTGTGTCTAAAACAGCACACACTCACATAATAATATGTAATTAATAATAATATTAATAAAATTTACTGCTCCTGACAAGGGGTCGCCACAGCAGACCATCCGGTCCGAACACACGAGCGTGGCACAGGTTTTACACCGGATGTCCTTCCTAAGGCAACCCTCCCATTTTATCCAGGCTTGTGAAATCACATGATAAAATCAGACATTGGGTATAAAACTCCCAGCTCAGTGTCTAAACTCAGGTAAGTAAATGTATCAACAGTCGCACTAAATAATTTGATATATCAGTACTGAAGGTGTCATTTTAATGTCCATTTCTAATGATCAGGTGTTAAATCACTGTTTATAACTGCTCAAGCGCTCAGTTTATATATATATATAATTTTATTGTGTCTTCTTTACATTTAACAAACATATATAAGCAATATAAGCATTATGTTCACATATTATTACATCGGAAGGGGAAATAAAATACAAATCAAATAACAAGATAGATAAATTGAAATGATTATAATAGAGAGGAGGAATTTAGTTTAAAAAGTCCTTGTAATGTTTTAAAATAAATTCTCAAATAAACCTTGGCATGGCATCTCTTGTCCTTATACTGATGTTGATCCACTCAGTACAGATTTTCAACTTCAATCAAAACAAAAGAAAAACATTACACTGATGAGTCGTTCATGAAGGTTTTGTTCTTTTTGAACGAGTCTTTAAAGTGACTCGGATGAACGAGTGACTCGGAGAGTGATTCATTCATGGGCTACTGGGTGCGCATGCGCAAATCATCGCAAACCCTACGTGTGTTATATACAGGAAGCAGGAATGAGGAGTTACCTTTTATTTTATTAATATAAATATATAATATATTAATGTTGTGTATGTAGACGTGTTGGGGGTCTGTTTATTACAAGTGAAACATTTTATTTTGTTTCTGATAATAGAACGAAATGAACTAAATGACTAAAAAAAAAACTGATGAAAGAGATTCAAAGAACCGATTCACTAAAATGATTCAAACTTCACATCACTGATAATATTAATGAGCCAACCGGAAGCACCAGAGAGTGCAGGTCGATTATTATTATTATTATTGTTGTTGTTGTTGTTGTTAAAGGGCCATAAACACATAAAGATTTAAGCAAGTGGAAGCGCCTTCCTTTAACCCGTTACATACCTGATACATTCAAATAGATCAAAGAGACTCCACACATTCCACTAATGTAACAGAAGTCAGAGATCAGCTTCCTATCACTTGAGATAAATGATGTGTATCATTTTAAAGTATATTTCACTAACATTATTATTATTACCACAGTTTTCTCTCAGAGTAATCTCAGGTGTTTATATAAAACTATTGCAGTGAATCTAAAGAATTTCATTCTAAAGTGTCCATTTCTGCACAGTTCCGCCAATTGCTGCAGTGACGTCATCGCCCCGCCCACTTCCACCGCGACCCAGTTCCGTATCTGAATCTGACGTCATTTCCGCCCTCTCCAGTCGGCACGCGCTGTCTGTGGTGCTGAAACGGTAATGTAGAGCGACTCTGTTCTCTTTAACTATAAACCTACAGTGAGCGCGTGATTTATTTAACCGGTTTTGGATTCATTGCATTTCTGTGACTGAGGTGCACGTCCTGATCCTCACGGCGATCCCTTTAGATGTTCATTCACATCATATCATCAGGTCTAAGGGACAGAACACTGCAGTCTGGGATCACAAACCTGTTACAGTGTATAATTACACAGGTGTGTTCAGAGCGGGTACTGTGTATACTGTGTACAGTGTGTGTGTGTGTGTGTGTGTGTGTGTGTGTGTCCATGGTGCAAACTGTGGCACGGAAACCATTAAATTTCAGATCACTCTCACTGAAACACTAAGCAAAAGCTCCATGCTGTGATTGATTTTCTGTCTTTCTCTGACTTTGAACTGTTTCTATACAACACTGGTATAGAAACAAAGGTATTATAAACAAGGAAAGTAGGTATTAAAAAAACATTAAGAACTGTTGCAGTGTAAAATGTTTCTGTTTTCTGGTTCCTCAGAGTCTCCATGCTGATGGATGAGGAGTGTGTGTCAGGTTCTGTCCGGCCGGAGTGTAACAGCACCTCGGGACAGCGTTCAGTGCTGCTGGTGTGTGAAGGTCATGCGGATCAGATCCTCACAGTCCTGCGCTCGTTCCGTGACAGAGGCCTGCTGTTCGACTTCCACATTCGTGTTCAGGATGAGGTGGTTCCATGCCATCGCTGCGTCCTCGCTGCCTGCAGTGACTTCTTCAGGTTAAAAACATCTTACCGTCACTCAGTAGTGAATACACTTAGATTTAGAATTGTTTATTAGCTTTTATTAGCATTTTACAACCGAAAATAATTATCCTGAAGCAACTATCATTAAATGAAATATGAGCTCGGCCTCTTTCTGTAACCCCCGAGTGACACGTGAATGTCAGCAGCAGTTGGTTTCTTGTCTTTGTTTCCACCACAGGGCCATGTTCGAGGTGGACATGCGAGAGCGTGATGACGGGTCCGTCACACTCAGCACTCTCTCTCCGCAGGCCGTACGCAGCTTCCTGGACTTCGCGTACTCGGGCCGCGTGGAAATCGTGGAGGAAAACGTCGACATGTTTTTCCAGTTGTCGTCTTTTCTACAGGTGACACTTTACAAAGAGCTCGCGGCTAGTGTGGGATCAGATCAGCAGTGCGCGCGGGATTAATGATCCGGGTCCCGAACACTACTGAGGGCTCCAGCCTTCATTAAACCATAAGTGCTTTATAAACTGTCACTTTAAAGTCACACTGATAGTAGATTTATTTCTTGTGACTAGTTCATAATTGTTTTTTTATTTTATTTTATTCCTATTTTTTTTTAAGTCTACATTATATGTGATTATTTAATGAGAATTTTCATTCCTCTCTTTCTCACCATCACAAACTCTCCACTATGTGAGAAACTAAAGAGTTATTTTTCATAATAAATGTACCTATAAATGATCTCATCTCTAAAACCTTTGCCATAACACACAAAAATAATTTATTTAACAAATCTCTATTGCTATCTGCGCTGAATAATTAAACCCTTTCCTGAGTATTTAGTGTGATTTAGTTCAGTTCGTTAATGTTAATTATTTGATGATTAATGTGTGTGTGCAGGTGAGCGCGCTCTCTAAGGCCTGCAGTGACTTTTTAATCCAGATGCTCGATCTCTCGAACTGCCTTCACCTGTTGTCTGTCGCCGAGGGTTACGGCTCATCGCACCTTCTGGACCGAGCGACTGAGTTTGTGATGACCAACTTCCACGCGCTCTCCTCCAGTCCAGACTTCCTGGAGATGCCTGCAGGGATCCTGAGACGCTGCCTGGCTTCAGATTCTCTCAATGTGCCGGATGAAGAAAGTGCGCTGCGATCGCTGATCCTCTGGACTCGGCATCACCTGCGATTTCGGCAGGGTTCTCTCCCTGAGCTCCTCTCACACATCCGACTGCACCACCTCCCCCCTGCCAGGCTGGAGGAAATGAGCCGGTCCGAGGCACTGATACTCAACAGTGTAGAATGTTCCAGAGCAGTGACGAAAGCGTTGGCACAAGCGACAGAGTCTGAAGGTCTTTTTCCAGACGCCCGTCCGTCCACGGTGTCCAGCTACGTCTACGTGCACAAAACCGAGGAGAACGGAGAGAAGCGCCACACATTCTGCTACCATGTGGAAACAAACCGCTGGCTCCAGCTGCCACCTTCAGAGCTTGCTGACCTCCCAGGCTCATCTGTTACCAGTTTTGGAGAGAAGCTGTTTGTCATGGGTGGATGCCGGGGCAAATGCTGCAGGACGGTGAGACTTCACATTGCCGAGCCTGAGCACGAGGCTACAAAGGAAGCGTGGAGCTACTGTCCTGTCTCTGGCCAGTTTGTAGAAATCCAGGCCATGCGATATCCTCGAACACTGCATGTCTCTGTTTCTGCCCTGCACCACATTTACGTCATAGGCGGTAAAACTCTGGGAAGCCACGGCCTCCTGGATGTGGAGCGCTTTGACCCACTGGGCCGCACATGGAGGTCTGTGAGTTCATTACCGCGCCGGATCTATTTCCCAGAGGCAGCAGTGTGTGGCGCCATCATCTACATTCTAGGCTCAGAGATGGAGACCTCCGATGCCTTCAACCCGTCACTGGACTGTTTTTTCCGCTACGATGCTGAAGCTGATCAGTGGTGCCAGCTGGTGGCAGAGTTCGGACAGTTCTTTCATGCCACGCTTGTTAAAGCTGTGTCTATTAAGAAGACACTCTACCTGTGTGACCTGTCCACATATAAGGTGTACAGTTTCTGTCCAGAGACGTGTGTGTGGAAGGGTGAGGGATCTTTCGAGTGTGCGGGCTTTAACGCAGGTGCCGTGGGCGTGCAGGAAAAAATCTACATCCTGGGAGGAGACTACTCTCCCGATGAGGTCACGGATGAGGTGCAGGTTTATGACAGTGGGAAGAGCGAGTGGCAGGAGGTGGCGCCGATGCCGTGTCCATTAACTGAGTTCCACTGCCAGGTGATCAGCTTTAACCGCTACAGAGACCCCTGGAGACCCAAACCTGCAGAGATACAATAAACATACAGTCTTATGGTAAGTCCTGTACTTACTAACACACTCTCACATTCTTACACACATTCAACTACAATGTACATTTATTTATGTAAAAACACACACACACACACACACACACAGCCCAAAAAAGTCACAGCCTAGATGTAATTAAGTGAATAGTTGAGTCCGTGTCCACACGTAGCCGGGTGGGATTTTCCTCTGCGGTTTTGTCCTTTCGTCCAAACGCTAACGCGGTTTCAATAAAAACTCTGTCCAAAGTGAAGATGTTCCAGAACTCCGTGTTCAGTGGGGTTGTGTGTGTACAGACGGGGAAACTGAGATTTTGGCTTGTTGTAACGTCACCTTGTGTGCCGATGATGTCATCGTCTGTGTGCTCGTCTCCTTCATTTGACGTCAGCTTTGTTTATGAAAATATTTTGTATAATAGTGGACGTACGTACAGTAAACCAGTGACTGTGTTAACAATGCGTACTGGACTGTTTACATGCGTGTACACACCCACACACACACACACACACAGTTACTCACACATTCCGTTAATGAACAGAGGAGCCTGAATGTCCTACGAATCTCATTCCACACAGACCCCACAGACAGCGGCGGCGGTTTTGTCCGAGACTCGTCGGACTTCTACATGGTGGAACCAGTAATGACGTTTTGTCTAGGCTTCTGATTGGCCCCCTGATGATTAGAGAGGCTCCTAACACGGCGTTTTGCGTTTCCATGTGGAGAAAGATATTTTTGAAACGTAGGTCGTGTGGACGCAATTATTTAAAAAATGAAGTAGAAAAAAAGTTTTTAAAAATACCTGGCTAAGTGTGGACATGTCCTCAGTGTCTTCCACTGGACAATAACTGTGATTGATACGTTCAGTTTCAGCACGTTATTAAACCCTGACTGATGCAGTCAGAGCTTCAGGCCTATCCTGTGGGCGTGGCTAATGTGTTCCTCTGTTTCAGAAGAGTCTAATTATTGTCCTGCATCAAGCAAAGAAAACAGATGGACTGGGTTACAGTCCAACACATTAATAGACTCTGAAAGGACAGAGCTGAACCCGTCGTCTTCAAGGAATAAATGTGTCTGGAAAAACATCCTGCATGAGCGTAACGGAAAACACTTAAACATTTACTGATATTATATTATGAACAAACAACAGTAGAATTTATATTATGTTTAATAATGAAAGTAAGATTATTTTCACACACACACACACACACACACACACACAGTGTGATGAGAACTCTAGGACTAAACATCTGTGTGTCCATAAGAAAACCACTTGTTATTGAGACTCATTGGAAAAAAAGTCTTCAGTTTGTTAGGGATCATAAAGACTGGACTTTGGAGCGATGGAGAAAGGTCATGTGACCTGATGAGTCCAGACTGATCCTATTCCAGAGTGATGGGCGTGTCAGGGTGAGAAGGGAAGGACATGAAGCGATGCTCCCATCATGCATAGTGTCCACTGTACAAGCCTCTGGAGACAGTGTTATGATCTGGGGTTGATCAGTTACTCAGGTCTAGACTCAGTAACGTTATGGGGCAATAAAATGAAGTCAGCTGACCACCTGAATGTACTGAACCACCAGAGGATCACATCTATGGAGGGTTTCTTCTTTACTGATGGAGTGGAGTATATCCCAGGAGAGAGCGTCTCTGGGAGCATCAGGAATCATTTACACACATGAACTGGACACCACAGTGTCCTGACCTTTAACCCCAGTGAGAATCTTTGGGACGTGTTGAAGAAGGCTTTACTCAGCGCTCCGACTCTTACGCCATCACTACGAGATCCTGAAGAGAAATTAATGCGACTCTGGGCAGAAATAAATGTTGTGACGTTCCATAAGCTTATTGAAACGATCTTACACTTTATTACAGTCAGGACGGAAGTGGAGACACAAGGCAGGAATATTCTACTCCAAACTGAAATGAATGAAATCCAATAATGAAATGTGAGTAAATTAGAAGCTTTAATGATACATTAGTCAGATGTTTGAATGTCAAATCATCAAGGTTGAGATTTTATATGTATTGAATAATATAATAAAACTAAAATAACTATAAGTAAATATATATAATAACATGACATGCCCCCCCCCCTGCACTTTTGACCTGCTGTTTTACACCTTTGCCGTTTCCGTGTCTGGTGTGAAGGTGTTCAGTGTTTATGGGTGTCGATTAATAAAACACTGCTCATGAAACCTCCAGCTTCTCTCAGTCTCCATCGTTCCACCTCCAGTTTTCTGTGGCTTTTATAAGATACAGCTGTGACTAATTAGAGACTATTTCTAGACGAGGACTCTCTACTGTTACAGGACTCTGAGGACAGGGAGTCTCTCTGTACTGATCAATCAGTTCTGGCTGATCAGTGATGACTTTAAAGCCCTCAGGACAGAGATGGGTTCATCCTCTGGTAAAATGTTTTTTGTGGTTTGACGGCGAGCGTCTGGTCTCAGGATTAAGTGTCCTAGTGAACTGAGGAACTCAGGACTGTGCGATAGTGAGTGCTGTGAACGTAGTGACAGAAATAATGCAGATTCAGGAAGCAATGAAGTACGACTCAATGTGGATGATGATATGGGTGTGATGATCTCATCATCTATAACACTATATCCTGTGTACAGGGTCACGGGAGGGTCAGGAGACCTGAGGCGGGGTACACCAGGGACGGGGTGCTGATCTATCACAGGACACACACACACACACACACACCCCGAGGTGGGAATCGATCCCTGACCCTGGAGGTGCGAGGCCACAGTGCTAACCGCTACACCATCGCGCCACCTGAATGTGATGAACTAATGTTAATTATTAATTATATTGATTGTTATATACAGTATGAAATGGAAAGTGTTGATATTTATTCTAAACACTGCTGTGACTCAGACACACACTAACACATCGTTCCTTTTTATTGGAGGCACAACTTTAAAAATGAGTAAATTTGAGCAATGATTTATAAAGTTTACACATTCTTTGGATATTCAAATGATTCACAAGTTGTGCAGACGTACATAAGAGCAGGAAAAATACTCAAGGGTCACTTTTGAATTATTCATCTTATCAGATGTAATCAGATCTTAACCACAACATTTGGGGCGCGGTCAGCCTGGGCTGATCCTGGCAGCCGGTTCTCCCACATGCTCTCGCTCCGGACCGGGCGCTTCACGCCTCCTGATAGGACCTGACGAGCAGCCACATGAGCAGGACTGTGATCAGCACTATCATGAAGTTCAGAAAGAGCTCCTGTGTGGATCGATCCATTTCTCCCAGGCGAGGGGGCGGGGCACAGCGGGGGCGGGCCGGGGCGGGTCTGGAGGAGAGAGCGGGGAGACGATTTATTCATTTAAACTGTTTCACATCACGCAGGAAGAAAGAGCAGCATGAACTTTAATAAAGGCTTTTCCCAGAGCTGAATTCACACATCAGAGAGGGCTTGTGTCGGAGCCACGCCCACATTTAAACCGACCAATCACACTGAAGTCTTAATTCTCTCCTCTCATCTGTCCAACTGTTTCACACTGACAGCTCTCTGGCCTTGTTTCACCCTTACATAAACACCAACACACACACACACACACACACCGATCCCCCCCCCCACACACACACACACACAGAACAATGCTGCTGTTATAATAATAGTACGTGTAGAGGCCGTGAGCAATAAATAGTTGTGAATATCTGAAATTCATAAAGTCTCGTCTCTCTACAGCGTCTACGTCTTTATATATTTAAAGACATTAATAACAGTATTAAAGAGTAAATACACAAAACCTCTTCATTCACTTACTGCTGAATAATAACTAATAGTCGAATAATAATCTGCTTTTGAGGACTTTAAAGGCTCCTGACTGGCTGAACTTTCTGCAGATTTTTGTGAGAATTTCTGCAGTTAAATAAAAATAACTACAAACAGTACTAAAGTCGTTTTTGTTCAAATTACACACACACACACACACACACACACACACAGATTTTGGCTCAGATTTTTTAAAGCAAATATAGAAGTTATGACTGAGACATTAAAATCTATCAGTGAGATAACACACACACACACACACACACACACACACACAGGTGATGCTGACCTGCTGAGAGACTTCTGAGGTCACTGACGTCTAAAGAAACAGAAATCGTCTCGTTTGTTTCTTTTGTTGTCTCTCGTCTCTTATCTCGTGCAGATCTCGGTGTCGCACTGAAGCTCTGCAGAACTTCTCTCCCTAAAAGTACTCTGATGATGAAGCACCTCCCCGATCCTCCTGTCACTGAGACATTATCAAACACTTATGCCAAGAGGAATTAAATTCTGTGTGTGTGTGTGTGTGTGTGTGTGCTTACATGTTTACAGTGTTAGACTTGGACAGATTAAATTGATGAAATCACATGACTGCTGATTTCCATCATTTCTTTCTGACGGTGTGGCGGCGGCGGCGTGTGTGACATCACATCTCATTACTCCGCCCCCATTTAAGAGACAGTGACGTCAGCGCTGAACCTGGTGGAGCTTAAAGCCACTTACATAAACAACAAAAGCAAGGGAGCGTGAAAGCTTTTATTTCACAGATATGTATAAATATACACAAAAATATACCGTTTCATTTCCACATACGCGGCTTTTCTAAAGTCTGAACCGTTTCCACACTGACGACGTGAGACACTTCAGTCTCTATACGTTTCTCATCACTAATGCTTTGGTTTTATCTTTAATATTTAAGTACGCTTTGTTTAAATCTGATAAATATGAGTTCTTACTAAACACGTCAGGACAGAGAGATGGCGTAATAAAAGCAGGTCATGCTACAGAAGGAAAGGGGCGGGGCATGTGGGGTTCGAGGTGTTTCCGATTCGTATATATTTAATCTGGATTATTTAAGAACAGGAAATAATTTGTAACTTTTGTTTTGTCTAACGACACGTTTTGTCTGATATGAAGTGATCTGATTTAATATTAATGTGTTTTACGTCTTAAAACCGGCCACAGGTTTAATGTAAACATGTATAATAATAATTCTTCTTATTCAGTGACTCGGGACATTAAAAGTCTCTTATGAAGCGTCTTGATGTCGTCCTGTGATGGTGAAATGCATCGGGCTAAATCTTTAACATCTCCTGTTTCTGTGTTCTATATTTAACGCCTCTATTTGTCACGTAGAAGCTTAGGGAAGTGTTGGCCTTCATCAGACATCTTAAAATGACAACAATATTTACTGAGCACTGATGATGAATAAAACATTAATGGTTTAAGTTTTGAAAAACATTTCTGCTGAAGGACGAGGATCCTGACCGGAACGTTCCAGACGAGGCAGATGATCGACGCTCGCCTTCGCCTGCGGGCTCTAAACACTATAGATCTGTAGAAGACAAACAGGTACATAAACAAATGAAGGCGCGGCCAGTGTAGAACTTCACATCATAAACGGAGCATTTCTTCTGGAACGAGTGTAAACTTGAGTCTCTGGAACGATCCAGAAGGTCTGGCAGCTTCAGCTCACAGCTGTTCACATCCCTGACCCAGATAAAGACTGAAAATAGACTTTACATGATTCCTCCGTGTCAAACTCTAAACTGGGCTCGCACAAATCTTCATCATTTTCACCGCTTTAATGTTTACGGGTCCGGTTCCGTCCCGGCGCCGTCTCACTGATCCATTCTGATAAAAGCTTTTAAATTACAATTCTCTTCATATTTCTATATTTGGACGTCGTCACTGTGCATGTTGTTGTTTCTGAAGTTAGTGTGGGACAGTGAGGAAGTGTAAACACACACACACACACACACACACACACACACACACACACACAGCTCTGCCCTGGTAACAGTACAGATCTCATCACGTCCTCACTGTAATCTCACGTACACAGTCTGGCACACACACGCAGAAGCGGCACGTAGTTCCTGTAACGTTAGTCAGCAGCAGAAAAGGTCTGAGAGCCTGGAGACACAGAGACAGGAAGCATGGACGATATACTACACACACACACACACACACACACACACTGCAGCTCTGTTACAGAGGTGTGTAAATGAAAAATGTGATCTTTCTAGTGATGTTATATAAGATCAAAGTGGGGAGTCACATGATCTAAAATTAGTGAAGGGAGGAGACTAAAGGACATCAGAGACATGAGACACTGATTCCAGTCCTAAAGGGGTTTTAGTGTTTCAGTAACCAGTTCATTTACTGGTCAAAAGCATCATCACATCACAAAACACCAAGAAGCAAATAAATACAGTGAGTGTGTGTGTGTGTGTGTGTGTGTAGAGGGGTGGCGCGGGGCTTTGCACTGAGACCTGCAGGGCCCGGGTTCGATTTCCTCCCCTTGGATGGTGTGTGTGTTTGTGTATGTGTGTGTGTGTGTGGAACATGTTCTCCTCGTGCTTGGTGGGTTTTCTCTGGGTCCAGTTTCCTCCCACAGTGCAAAGTTATGCAGATTAGGCTAATTGGTGTTCCTAAACTGCTCGTAGTGTGTGTGTGTGTGTGTGTGTGTGTGTGTGTGCCTATAGAGAATGAGTGAATGGATGCGATGCAGTGCAATGAAACTGCAGGTATTTAAAGCTACACACAACACTAAAGAAGAAATGCACACAGTAACATAAACAGAGGCGTTAATTAGGTGACGGGTGTGAAACAGGTGTGTGTGAGCAGTGAGGCGTGGGACGCGATACGCGATGATGTGGCGACCCCTAGCAGGGACACGCCCGCGGATTACAAAGCACTTTGTCTGGTTACAGTTTCAGACGTCACACACACTTCAGCATCACACAGCGAGTGTTAAACTCATCTTTAAACTGACTGCGTTTGAAATGAAATATGACCCAAATTTAACTGAAGTTTTCAGAATAAATAAAACGTTTCTGTGGTTCTGGTGCTGTTGGGTTCAGTTTCAATCACCATCCAATTAAATAACAGAAAGAACAAACAGGGTGAACCTGAGGCAGGTGTGGAGCTGGAGGTCTGTGGAATCACAAGACACACACACACACACACACACACACACACTCCAGGAGTAATCTATAGAGAAACGAGGAGAACATCAGCTCGTCTGGTCTCACACGGGACGTGTCAGAATTTTAAAAAGCATTTCACCCTAAAGATATTTCTCACTAATTGAGGGAACGCCGCTCTGATTGCGACACCTGTCACTCACTCTAACCGATCGCTGCTGACGTCTCAGAGATGGTGTTACATGGCTTAGATTCTTTCTTTGGATGTGTCAGGAGACGGGACGAGGGGACGAGGGGACAAATGAAGTGAACATGACACGTGGAGTGAAGTTTAATGTTGTCTTGGTCTTGTGCCAGGAAATACTTTGGAAATGTTTTGATGCCTTCTGTCAACACACAGCTCTATACGTGACCTCCACATCAGAACAACCAGAAACATGACTCCGTATAGAGAGCGGCTGCTTTCAACACACACACACACACACACACACTTTTAGTATTGGATACATTTACAATCCAAAATATATGGCGAAATTGACTCCTTGAATTACCGATGTTTAAAGAATAAAATAATATGTACTTGGCATGAAATTCGTTGGTGTGATCCAACGCTCCAGAGACTTTCAGGATAAAAACTATTTATCGTACAGTTTCCACATGATCACATCATCAGATCACATTGTGTACGTCCCCATAGTCTGGCCTTGGCCTGTTCCCTCCCACCAGCCGGCTCTTCCGTGTCCTACAACAGCTGTCACGTATGGAGGTTAACATGCGAGACACGTGACAGGAACACATGAAGTTAACCCGAGATTCTCACAGTGTGTGTGTGTGTGTGTGTGTGTGTGTGTGTAAATGAAAGCACTATCTGCTACATACTGTACTGGACATTAAATATTAACTAAACAGGTTAACATTAGGGTTCGATATGACAAATAAATGAATTAAGATTTTATCCTTCATCGTTTCCTCTTCAAGGCCCTTCTCTGAACTTCTCGTAAAAATATTTGCCCGGCATCATCGATCCTTCCTCTTATTGTTCTTTTTACTGTTTGAAACAGATCTTTGACTGTGTAACTGAAATAAATTTGTAAACAGGTTAGCGCATGTGCTAGCTGCAGGTTGTAAAACAAGTAAAAAGTAAGTTGTGCCTTTGAAGCATGCTCATGGGGGGTTTTATTGACCCGCAGCAAACTAGTGAGAATTACACACTCCTGATTCCACAGGATGTCCCAGGGCATAAAGACACCCAGGACGTGAGCAGGCTAGATCTTTAACCTTCCTTCCTTCCTTCCAGGTTCCTTTAACCTGAGTTAAAAAAAAAAAAAACTATCACACAGCATCCTTTATTTTATAGAAATATCCTGGGTTTAGGGAGAAAACGTTTTTATTTAACTTATTCACTCACAGTCACACTGATGACAAGCTGTCCAGATAAGATAAGTCCTTATTAATCCTAAGGGAAACTGTGGTTCTGCAGCAGCACTGTGTGGTTCCTGTGACATTAAAAAATGTCTTCTTTTATTCTGAGGGCGCTGTGGAGCGCTAGTTCACAATGAAAATCACCTTTTATCATTTGCATGTAGTGAGACACACAGAGACACAACATAGAAATGTACAGATAATAAAAAGTACAAGTGACTAGAGTTAAAATGTTAAACCTTAAAATAATCTGCTGATCTTTAATGTAAGATAAGATTTCCCTTTATTCATCCCACAGCGGGGAAATTTCTTATAAATTCTTATATTTCAGGTTAAGGCCACGTACATGTCTGTCTGTCTGTACAGCAGAACTCTCTGTCTAACTTATTAATACAAAGAAAAAGTAGATCAAAGGATAAAGATGAAGTTTTGTCTTAAAACCACTCCAGCGTGTTAAAATTCACTTATACCACTTCAGCGCTGTTATTTCAGCCAAAGTGAAAATATGAACTAATCCCAGTCAAAATATTCACTTTATCTTTTCTAATTAATATCTATTGGTGCAGGTGTTTGTTTACATTGAGACAGTAGCGCATTAGTAGATTATTTTACAGTAGATTATTAAATCCCACACATAACTGTTCATAACATCACTTTTACTCCACATTTAGATTCACTGATGGTGCAGATTAAACTTCAGGCAGAGATCTAAGAACTGCAGGAGATTCAGTAAAGTCTAGACAGACAGTTTTGTGTGATGCTGCGACAGACAGACAGACAGACAGACAGGTTCCTGATCGTCCAGTGTGTGAAACACAAACAAATCCCTGTAAGAATTCTGACTAATGTACAGACTAAACCTGCCTTTTATTTCTATAGATAATAAACCTAGACTTCTCCTGATTGGTCAGCACGCGGCCCCGGGCTGTGACGTGGCGGGACGCTATTGGACAGCCTGGAGGTGACCGTGTTTTAAGTCCGTGCGCGCGCGGCGGTCAGACCCGAGAAGCTCCAGATGGACTCGTGCGTCCCGTCGGTGCTCGCGCTGCTGCTCCTGCTCGGTATTTCCGGTACATCACCGGATGGTGTGTTGGACGCAGTGACGTCAGATGGTGTGTCCGGTGCGGTGGTGTCGGTGGAGCCGGGCAGCAGCGCGCGCTCTGTGTGCAGGCCCGTGCCCGGCGCGATGACTCTGTGCCGCGGTCTCGGTTACGCGCACATGCGGCTTCCCACGCTGCTGGGTCACGAGAGCGCGCGCGAGGCGCAGCAGCAGTCGGGCGCGTGGCTGGCTCTGGTCCATAAGCGGTGTCACCGGGACACCACGCGCTTCCTGTGCACGCTCTTCGCCCCCGCGTGCCTCCCCGAGCTCCCTGCGCCCGTGCGCCCGTGCCGCGGCCTGTGTGAGAGCGTGCGCGGCGCGTGCGCGCCGGTGATGAACGCGTTCGGGTTCCCGTGGCCTGAAGCCTTCAACTGCAGCCGCTTCCCCGCTCGCAGCTCCTCACTCTGCGTCCCCGGAAGTGACGTCACCAGCGGGGACCACGTGGGGCCCACTGACGTCATCCAAGGTTTCGTGTTGTTTCTCATTTTACACACTTCCGGTCTTACCTTGGTGACGTCACTAGCGGAGTTTTTCAGGTACAGAACTACAGTGAATTCTGGGTAATCAGGTGTGTGTGTGTGTGTGTGTGTGTGTGTGTGTGTGTGTGTGTCCATGCACAGGTACAGTGGTGTGTGAGGCATGCAGCCCGGAGTCTGAGGCCGAGAGGGAGATCGAGGAGAACTTCTGCACCAATCAGTTTGGTAAGACACGTGTGTGTGTGTGTGTGTGTGTGTGTGTGTGTGTGTGTAAGACGTGTGTGTGAGAGAGTAGGTGTTCAATTTTATTTGTATAGATCTTTTAACAATTGTCAATGTCGCAAAAGCAGATTTACACAATCAAAATAAATTACAGAAGTGTGTATGAGATGTGTGTGTGTGTGTGTGTGTGTGTGTGTGTGTGTGAATCAGAATGATCAGATCGTCCCTGATGAACGAGTCGAGGGTGACGGTGCTGAGTGAAAAACTCCCTGAGATGGTAAAAGGAAGAAACCTTGAGAGGAACCAGACTCAACAGGGAACCCATCCTCATCTGGGTGATAACAGATAGCAGGGATTGATCTGCACTCATACTGTGTGTTAGGAGGCTGGAAGTTCAGTAGAACAGGAGATGTGGAGAAGTTCATATGGAGTCCAGTTGGTTATGTTCTCCACGTGGGTTTTTCTCCTGTTATTCTGGTTTCCTCCCACGGTCCAAAGACATGCTTGTGTGTGTGTGTGTGTGTGTAAACTCCTTAAGATCAGTCTCTAAAAACAGTGTGTGTGTGTGTGTGTGTGTGTGTGTGTGTGTGTGTGTACATACAGAGGGGCCTAAAAATGTAAAAACACTTCAACAGTTATCCAGACCCTTTACTAAAACTCTAATTAAATTATAGCAGCAGTGTGTCGTATTACGTTTCCTCTAAAGATCGCCCCACCTACTGGTCCTGTCATGTGACCATCAGAAGAGAGGCGTATATTTTTCATGTTATGGTGTGTGCACATAATTTCGGCCCCTCTCTAAAATTGATTTACACAAACATTTATTTCCAGAGGCCGTTCTGTAATCATTTCCTGTCTGTTTTTCTGCTTCTCCCAAATAAGCATTCAGGCTTCAGATTGGCTCCTCCTCCCTGGAGGGGCGTGACCTGCGAGTGGAGCCTCAGGGGCGGAGTCGGGTCCTGCGGTGGGAAGGCAGCGAGTCGGAGCAGCAGGCGGCGATGCAGCAGAGCGCCCTCTGGCTGAGAGACGCCGGTAACTGCTCATGTCAGGCCCTGGATGGGCGGAGCTTGGGTCCAGTCCTGGCCCTGGGGAACATGGAGGACGGACGCATCGTCCTCTCCCAGCTCGTGAAATGGCCTCATCGCGAGAAGGAGCTGAAAAAGTTCATCAGGAAACTGAGCAGGAAGTCATGCTGACGTCCCCGCCGATACACGTGAAGAGGCGTGTCGATTTCCATCGTTCTGACTTAACGAGGAGAGAGTTTAATTTCAAACCTGAGGCCCGATAGTTTCTGATGTCAAGTGAAAAGAGAAATGATGGATTTAATTAGAAACCTTAGTAATTATCCTGCTAATGCTGTTAATATCAGCACTGAACTAATTCTAGTGATTTACTTTTACACACTGCTTTCAAAAGTGTTTTTCAAACATCACGATTTTAATTATAAAATTAATTCTAAAGTTCCTTTAATTTTATAGAATGTTTGAGTTTATTTCTGTGTTAAATTATCTCATTTTTATTAAAAATTTTTTTTTTTTTTTTAACCAAACTCTATTCCCCTCCAGGTTGTTGTAATATATTAGTGTAAACTGATACGGTGGTGTTCTCAATGTAAAACGTGTTTAATGCATTCCCTCACGTGATCATGTGACTTGTGTGAAGTTTTACACTGATGTGAATTATCCAATAAAAGCAGAAAATTTTAATCATTAATGTCTGTGTAACGAGGGACGGAACACACTCGGGTCGGTGTGCTCATCTCCTTCAGGACAGATGGACACACCCGCACACACCTTCATACGGGCTGGGGGGGGCAGGGTGGGACACACACACACCCGCGTGAAACAGTAACTTGAGCTCAGGCTGGATCCTGGACTGAGTTTAAGAAGAAAATGTTCATAACTGCACCGGATTTATTTATATATAGTTTTTTATTTATTTGTTTAATTCACATGGTGTAATAAAGGCCAAGGTGTGTGTGTGTGTGTGTGTGTTTTCTCAGAACTGCTTGGTGTAAGAGGATCACTGAGCTAATTAATAATTCAGAAATGGAAGCTCATTGGCTATAATGACTCCAGTTCACCACACACACACACACACACTGAAACCATTCTCCTCTCCATCTGTTTGCCTCATAGTCAACTGAAACATCAAGAAACTCAGAAACTGTAATTGTGACATTCTCAAGGTAAGTTGGGCTGCAGGACTGTGTGTGTGTGTCTGTGTTTGTGAAGTCAGTTGTTCCTACATCACTCCTCAGTCGCTGTATATTTTCTGTACTTTATGTTCAATAACACTGTCGCCTGGTGACAGACGTGTGTGTGTGTGAGATTTGTCTCATTAGAATCCCTACTATACGAATCCAGTCATGTTTATTTAAGACAGGAAATCCTTTAATTCATAAAGGTTATATAATTGTTTATTTAAGATTTATTTTGAACGCAGCAGCTCTGAGTGACGTCTAGAGAACCAACAGAACCAACACTTCCAACATCACACAGACAATAAACGCCTTGCTCATTAACAGATTACTATTAGTGGTTCAGGTGCGTCTCAATAAATTAGAATATCATCAAAAAGTTGATTTATTTTAGTAATTCAATTAAAAAAGTGAAACTTATTATATAGATTCATTACACACAGACCAACATATATCTGATATATTCTTTTCATTTTAAAAACCCAAAATTCAGAATCTCAGAAAATTTCAATATTAAAGACAAATAAAATAAACATTGGACGAATTTGCTGGACAGTCCGACTCTGTGCTGCCGGTCACTTCATGTGAATCGTCCACAAACTTTTGAAGGGCTTCATTTCCCACTCCATGTGAGGCCCGTTATCTCTGTTCCTTCTGCACGCTGAGAACCTCCGGCCCACAGAGACCATTTAAAGGCTCAGGAAACCTCCGAAGGCCTTTAGAGTTAATTATCTGATTAATTATCATAACTGTGACTGAAATCCTGGTTTACTGAGATGCTCCTGTATTAGTGTTAAATTAAACAGAGGTTCAAAAAAAGTGTTAAAATACATTTTAAGATAAACAAATAAATATATTAAAGTCTTGGTCAGCTGATGCGAATCAGTATGATGTTGGAGTTTTGCTCTTTAATTAGAAGAGAATTAATTAATTCTTGTTTATGAACAAAATATTAATTGACATTTCTGTATATTCAATTAAAATAAATCAAGAGAATTACGTCAGCCAATCAGACTCATTAATTAAATTCTGTTTAGAGAAAGAAAGAGCTGGAGCTCAGAAGTTTTTACACGTGTGTGAGTGTGTGTGTGTGTGTGAGGAGACAGTGAGCTGCAGTTTCACTAAATAATAAATAACATTTCATGATGGTCGTGGAGGATGTGAGCACGTGGAGGTGTGTGTGTGTGTGTGTGTGTGTGTCTGTGTGTGTGTGAGTCAGGTCGATGCTGAGGCTGTACGGGACGTGATCAGGTGTTTGTCCTGAGCCGTGGTGTTTAGGCGTGATATAATACTCACACTACTGAATCTGAACCTCTCTCACACACACACACACACACACACACAGTTTGTACACATGCCAATACTAAGTATTTAAGCAGCTCACTGTAACGTTAAGAGTAATACTGAACATCTCTTGGTATTGAACTGCAGCGGTGCATTGTGGGAAATGGTGTCCGCAGCCATCGCTCTGGCCTTCGTGCCGCTGCTGCTCACGCTGCTCATCCGGTACCGGTTCTACTTCGTGCTGTTCTACCGAGCCGTGCTGCTCCGCTGGATTCAGGACTTTATGACGGGCCTCAGCAGGGAGGAGAGGGTGTACGAGTACGTCCTCACACACGCCACGCCCGGAGATCCGGACAACATCCTCAACACCTTCGACCTCTGGTGCAGCAACGTCGAGTTCATCAGCCATATAGGACCTAAAAAAGGTACAGAGCCGGGATTCTCATCCTGGAGAATCCCAGACACACACACACACACACGTGCACGTCAATTAAGAAAAGGCTGTTAATAAGTTGGCATGTCTCAGGGCTGATTCTGGACCGTCTGCTGAAGGAGCTCTGTCCCCTGACGGTGCTGGAGCTCGGGACGCACTGCGGCTACACCACGGTGAGGATGGCTCGCTCGCTGCCCCTCGGCGCTCGGCTCTACTCAGTCGAGATGGACGAGAGGAACGCACGAGTGGCCGAGAAGATCATCCGACTGGCTGGTTACGACGAGGACACAGTAAGCACTCACACACACACACACACACACACACAGATATTTCAGATTAAATATACATGGAGTAAACACTGTGTACGTGGAAATGTCGTTCATTAACCCTAATGTGGGGTTCAGGAGAAGTTTAAACTTCACATTATTTAGACTCTTGGGGCAGCTTGACCTTTAACCCCTCACCCCTGTCCTGCTGCAGGTGGAGCTGATCGTGCGACCTTCTGACGAGGTGATTCCCCGCCTGCGTGAGGATTTCGGAGTCGAGCGGTTGGACTTTGTGTTCATGGACCACTGGAAGCGGTGCTACCTGCCGGACCTGCGGGCACTGGAGGACAGCGGGCTGCTGGGCGATGGCTCCGTGGTGCTGGCCGATAACGTGCTGTTTCCCGGCGCTCCCAGCTTCTTGCGCTACGTGCGTCGCTCCGGCCTCTACGAACACCGCGTGCACCGCGCAGCACTCGAATACATCAGAGGGATCCGTGACGGAATGGCCGAACTCGTGTACCGCGGCATCAAGTAAAGGACACGCGCGATCCGAGCACCGAGACACGGAGCACGAGCTCTCGGTTACTGCGGCTACACGAGAGACCGCGTGATCACGCAGGAACCAGAACCGAGAAACACCATCATCAAACTGCAGATTCAAAATGCACAAGTAACAAAACCATAAAATTTTTTCAGAAATGTCAGTAAAACTTTCCTTTGAATAAAATAAAGCTCTCGATACAGAGAGATCCGACTGCAGACTTCAACAGACTCGTGCACAAAAATACAGATTTTACAATAAAGTCAATTTTATGCAACAAAAATTATGTTTTTCACCAACAAACTGTTATCACGTCACAACCCTCTGAGCCGGTTAGCTAACTTTAGCTTCAATTTAGTTTCGCCATTAAAAAAGTGTTTTGTGGGGCCTCCGAGTGGCGCAGTGGTAAAGTGCTCGCCCTATCGTACCCTCTCACAGCCGGAGGTCTAGAGGGAGCTGATTGGCCGAGCTCTCTCAGGGGGGAGGGGTGAGAGGTACTTGCGCTCCCACATTAATCACGTCTCTACAGCCAATCAGGGGCGTCTGTGAGCTCGCGCACGCGGAAGGAGCGGCTAGCGCTTTCCTCCGAGTGTGTTACTCCGCCCCTAACGGTGCGTGAGCAAGATCGAAAAGATGCGGTCGGCTGGGGTCACGTGGAGGAAACACATGATAGTCTTTAGGTCTCCTGACTGAGTGGTAGTAGTAGCCCTAGTGACGGGGAGGAATTGGACACGACTAAATTAGACAGAAAATTGGGGGGGGGTGTTTTGTTTTCTAACTTTTATATAAAATTGATGAACTCATTTAAAATTTAAACCTAAACATTTACACTCTGGATTTATGCAACTAAAACTAAAATCACAAAATTC